>NC_136993.1:8536287-8801188 GCF_032717465.1 Coenobita brevimanus | reverse complement strand
GAGAGAGAGACAAAAACAATATTCATTGAATGTACACATACTACCTCCGTCATTTTCCCTATCACTGCTCAGTAAGTATCCTTACATATACTTTTCCTATTACTAAGAAGAAGACAAATGTCCCTATGGTTTCCACATTACTTCTTTTCCTTTTTTCCGTTGTACAGGGGAATAATTATACCTGACTTCCAATACTACGGAATTTTACCTTCCTCCCAGGTCAATCTGCACATATTCCACATCCATTCTACTGCTATCTCTCCCCCATGCTTCAGCATTTCACCACACACTCCATCAATTCCTGCGGCTTTCCCCATTTAGACTTTATTCAGTGCTTCTTCATGTTCTTTCTTACTTATTTCTTCCTCTCCTCTCGCATCTTTCTTTCTCCCAGCCATTCGCCAGCCACCTATACTCTGCATTACTTACATTCTCTGTGTTCAACAGCATTCCTTAGTGTTCTCTCCGTTTGCTGACTTCTTCTCCTTTCTCCACTAGTGTTCTACCAATTTTATCTTTCACCTCCTGACTAACTTCTTTAATGATACTATGCACGTCAGTATGCTTTTACTCGATATTAAGCCAAGTATTTTCTCCTTCTCCCTCCACACACACTGCGTGCGTGCGTGTGTGTGTGTGTGTGTGTGTGTGTGTGTGTATGTGTATGTGTGTGTGTGTGTGTGTGTGTGTGTGTGTGTGAGAGAGAGAGAGAGAGAGAGAGAGAGAGAGAGAGAGAGAGAGAGAGAGAGAGAGATCAGCAACCAATAATGAACTATGCGTAATGAATTTTATAAGTAATTAGTTACGTAACTTTATTGTTATTGTGAATTGTCAAGTTGGGCATCTACGGTGGAGATAACAAGAAAAAGCCAAAACTGGATTGCATGATATTGTAATAGGTTACAGCTCGCTTTTAATACTCGTAGCCTGACTTGTTTGTGGTTCACCTTGTGGGAAACGATTGTAACTGGGGCATACACTCACTACACTATTTTGTTGCCACATGTGTCAGAACGTAGCAAAGATACTCAAGAATCATCTATACCGTTAACAGTTGACGGAAATCATCTCCTACGTAAGTATTTCGCCCTAATAACATTATAAAGTATCACGACTGTTACTTTCGCAAATTCTACTACAACGCCAGGGCCTGTGTACACAAACATTTATTGGTGCCTTAAGTTTCAATATTGTGGTGTTTTATAGGAGTAATTGTAATAAAGTCAGCTTGGCACACCACCGTAACAACACTTTTCGATTATCATGCGTCATTTCTTGCTGTATGCACAGGTAGGCAGTAACAAGCAATATAAATCAGTGATCAGAAGCAAAGAAGAGATGTTTAGCACTATTCCCCGGTAAACTTTCAAAGCAAGCATGCTAACATGATATTAACTAAGGTAACTATAAAATGTGTTAGCAGAGACCACAGCACAAGCAGGTGTCACCTGCCAGCACACTCACCACGCTGCACCGTCTACTACCTAGTTCATGTTACAAAGGCGTTTATATGGCTATGCTGATGTGCACAGTCCCGTCTGAAATATACAAAAAATTTTGTTTATGGAACAGGTTGTGTTATAAGAAGGTCTGGATGGCTGATACATTTTTAATACATAAAGGCATTTTGTAAGATGTGTCATGGTTTAGGAATGGTGAAAGGGTCAAACTGGTGACTGACATCAGGCAACCACCTGCAGGGTCATCAAAGTGGCCTCTTTATTACTACCAATACAAGTTAAAGGAAACTGCAGTATGCCACGTCATTCACTTAAGGTTGCTGCTATTTTCTCTACACCACTATTTATCTTTTACACATGTTTACATAATCCATTGCAACAGTAACAAATAGGAATTCGAAGCTTCACTACCGTCATTAACCAACTCCACTGGTTCAAAGGTTCCCAGACATCATTTTTGCTTCAAATGTAGACTCAAGCTGGAAAGTCACACAGCAAATAATATATACAAATTATGATTTACCTACACAGTATAACAGTATTATGATTACATTCACAAGAAATATCTATGAGTAAAGGTATATGTAATTGCTGTGATTCCGTGGGGAATGTCTAATAGATGCGTTATGAGCTTGTATTTGCCGCAATTAACATAATCAACAGGGAGTGTCCAACATTGCCCTTTTGAAAACTGAACAATCACAATTCCTTATATTCTTGATGTCACAGCACAATATTTCATGACACAATCTCACCATTTCTATTTCAGTGTTCTAATAATTCCTTTTCTTTGCACACCATTATGTTACCCACGTGAAAAATATACGTCACAAATGGTAAAATCAGTCTATCTATTGCCAGACGCCTTAATCCCATACGGGGTGGCCACAAACAAATCACCTCCACGTCGCCCTGTCCCCCACCATTTCACTGCCCTGCTCCCAGCTCATACCCCCCTCTCTCATATACGTGTCCACTCCATCCCTCCATATTATCCTTGGCCTCCCCATCCCTCTCTTCTCCTCCACCTTACTCACATACACTCTCCTCGTCAGTCTCTCACCCTCCATCCTCTCCTCATGGCCAGACCACTTCAGTGTGTTTCTCCTAATCCTTCCTATCACATCCACATCCACACCACAACGCTGCTTCACATCCTTATTTGTCAGTCTGTCTCTCCATGTAACTCCACATGCTTCTCTCAAATACCTCATTTCCACTACCCCACCTACCACACTGAATTCAGTCATACCAGGTTATTTCCCCAAGCACACAGCAATCTCCCCACCGTACCCACCCCTCTTTTTATCCTTGAATCACAATACGTAATTTAATATTTGGCTTAATATCGAGTAAAGGATACTGACGTGCATTGCATCATTAATCGTCGATAACCCCATCGGACAACAGTTATTCACAGTTGTTTCATCAGCTGTGACACCAACTGCAAACTAGTAGTTGGGCAACTGGTGTGGTGGTTGTTGTTCGTTGTGGCTCTGGCTGTGACCCGCGGTGCAGAAAGGGAGTAACGGCCTTTGTGCTCGCTACTTTGGGTTGGAGGCGATAGTATCGTAGCGGACATAAAACCTGATACAATGATGGAGGGTGCATGCTCCTTTCACACCCTATTGTATGGCAGCGGGTAATTGTTTGGTCGTTCCCAATACAGACTCGACCCGAGCAATAGTCCAGCTGCTATAATATTAATATACTCGTAAATAATGAATTTACAGAATGTTTACCCCATCTTGTTTAGCACTGTTTAGGGAAACAACATCATGACCACGACATTCGCTACATTACTGAGGCCTTACATGACGAGGTGTGTCTTGGAGGCGTGCTCGGATGTTTCGGCCACGGACATTTGGGCCACGGACGTCTGAGCCATGGGCCACTACCCTAGGACGTTTTGGCCACGAAAGGGTAAGGTTCGGTAACGTTCACGACACTTCACGCTTCAAAACGTCCTAGGTTTGTGGTTCATGGCCCTAACGTCCGTGGCCGAAACTTTCTACATTCCTTGGAGGTTGGGGGTTCGTGATATCCTACCTGATTCCAGCAGGAACTGTGTTCATTCAGAATAGTAATTAAATGCCGATGCATAAATTAATGAGATTGTATAGTATTGAAGAGATATCTATCATCTTCCATAAATATGTCCCTTTAAGATGTATCAGAGGTATTCTTGGCATGTCCCAATAATGGAGGTGTAGTGGATGACACAATGGGGGTGACTGACATACAAGCTACCAAGTAAATACAGAACGTCAGAATCTGATGCAGGACACATCACTGAATGGAAAGGAAAGCAGCTGAATTGGCTACTGTATGACCAGTTAATGACATTTGTGATCAACATATTAAAAGAGGATCATCTAAGGAAGAGACTTGATTTTTTTTTTTTTTTCTGTAAATACCTAGAGCCACATTTTCCTGCCGCCATCTGAACGGTCACAGCCAGTCACAGCCTGTGGTTTGTGGAGATTTAACTGGTGGAGAAATAATCTTGAACGGTTATGACCGGTCAATTTGGCGACAGGAAAATGCAGCTATAGTGTTGAGGGACTCTGACAGGTTGAAGGTATTATAATGAAATCTCACCCATAAAGGCACACACACCAATATATAAGATTTCCGTATTATTGTAACTAATGTCATGATTATTTAACCTAGCAAAATAGTCCCTAGTTGAACCGTATATCTTGGGCTACGATGGTTTGTCCTGGCTAACGCAAGGCAGTTTTACTCGTTGCTGAAAAACCTTTTGATGTGTGAAGATTACGAAATTATAAATAGTAATCATTACATCATATGAAACTAACTAGGGTAAGTTACATCAAAAACAATTTCCTAATTCGTTTTAAGATTTTGAAGTATTGTAGATGAATTGGTGAGCTGCTTAGGTAGTAGTTTGCACTGGGGTGATGGTTAGACTACGGAGCTGGTGTGATCCGTTTTATTTTATTAGACCAGCTGTCAGTGGGAAGGAGGGGTGACAGGACAAGATAAACATATTTTGTACAACATAGTTCGTTTCAAACGATATGTTTTACGTTTTCTAGTAAATGGTTACTCAGAGAAGTCATTTTCTTAGTAAATTAGCATTACTGAAATGCAGTTTTTACATTCTGAACACTGTCTATCTATTACCAGACGCTTCAATCCCGTAAGGGGTGGCCACAAACAAATCGCCGACATGTTGCTCTGTCCCCCGCCATTTCACTGTCCTGCTCCCAGCTCACCCCCTCTCTTTCATATACCTCTCCACTCCATCCCTCCATCTCATCCTTGGCCTCCCTTCCCTCTCCCCCCCTCCACCTCACCCACATACACTCTCCTAGTCAGTCTCACTCTCCACCCTCTCCACATGGCCAAACCGCCTTACTGTGTTTCTCCTAACGCTTCCTATTACATCCACATCCACACCACAACGCCCCTTAACTTTCTCATTTGTTAGTCTGTCTCTCCATGCTCCTCTCAAATAACTCATTTCCACTGCTCTCACTCTTGACTTCTGTCCTTCCAACAAGGTCCAAGCTTCACTTCCATATGTATGTTTGAGTTGGTATCACAGTCCTGTCATGTAGTAACTTTTTCACTTCCATGCTCACTTCCCTGCTCTTGCTATCAAGGAGCCAGCAACCATTCTTTCCTGCTGTACCCTTTCAAGCACTTCACCCTCTAAACTTCCATCCTTACTCATCATACCACCCAAGTACTTAAACGCACTCACATTCTCCATCCAGTCTCATTATATATTCACTGACTTCACTTCTCTCGAAAACCATCACCTTACTCTTCCCTACATTCAACTTTAGATTCCGTTTCTTACACACTCTCCCAGATTCATTCACCAAGCCTTCCAGCTCCCCTTCGTCTTCACTTAACAACACAGTATCATCTGCAAACAACAGTACAGGGAGTTTCCAAACACTCCACTCTCTCACTAGGGCCACCCCAATATCCACTGCCCTACCTTGCATCTCTTTTATAACACCATCCATGTACTGATTGAACAACCACGGAGACATGACACATCCTTGTTTCAATCCAACCTTTATATAGAAAAATTCACTCAGCTCGTTATCCACACGCACTGCAGCCTTGGCACCCTCATACATACTCTTCACGGCCTTCAACAACTTCCCATCTACTCCATAAATTCTTATTACTTTCCACAATCCCTGTCTATCCACCCTGTCATATGCTCTCTCCAAATCCATGAAAGCTGCATACAACTTTATTCCCTTCTCTATAAACTTTTCCACTAAAGATCTAAGAATGAATATCTGATCTACACAACCTCTTCCCTTCCTAAAGCCTCCCTGTTCTTCTCCAACTAATTCCTCTGTTATTTCCCTAACTCTGTCAATAAGTATCCTACCATATACTTTTCCTATTACACAAAGAAGACAAATGCCTCTATGATTACCACACACTTCTTTTTCCCCTTTTCCTTTGTACAGGGGAATAATTATACCTGACATTCAGTCCTCCGGGACTCAACCTTCCTCCCAGGCCAATCTGCTCATCTTCCACATCCATTCTATTACTGTCTTTCCCCCACGTTTCAGCATTTCACCACACACTTCATCGATTCCTGGGGTTTTCCCCATTTTAACTTTCTTCGTTGCTTCCACAACATCCATCCTACTGATTTATTCCTCTCTTCTCACATCCCTCCTCCTTCCAGCCATTCCCTAGTCACTTATACTTGCATTAGTTTCATTCTCAATGTCCAACAATTCATTAAAGTGTTCTCTCCATCTGCTCACTTTTTCTCCCTTCTGCACTAGTAATCTACCATTTTTATCTTTCACTCCCCAGCTAACTTCTTAGGCACCCTGTTTAACTCTCTTTACTTCTTTCGAGAAAATTTTCTTACATTCTCTCCACGTTACACTCAAATTCCTTCCAAGTTCCTCATCCACCGCCTTCTTACTCTCTCTTACTAATCTTTTCACCTCTCTCTTCCTCTCTGCATATAACTCTCTCTTCCGTCTCTCAACTTTTTCGACGCCCCTGCTTCTCATCCACTCATTATGCTTTCTTCTTTTGTGCCACAGCCTATCTATTCAGTCCACCATGATGTTCCCTGCATTCTTTTTCGTCTTCTCTTCACCCCTCACACCACCTCACATGCTGCACAGATTTCTTTTGTGAATATCTTGCACACACTTTCCACGTCCCCCACCTGCTCCAATTTATATCTACCAAATCGCTCCTCCACTTCATTCTTATATTCTGCCTTTTTTCCATCATCTTGTAACTTTTCTACCCTCCTTTTAAGAAATACTTCCTCTTGTCCTTCCCTTCTCCTATTTCTCTATTTTACACCAAATGGTCGTCTGAAAGTCCACTCCCGCAACCTCTATATACTCTTGCATCCATTATACACCTCATCCTTTCATCCACGCACACATGATCAGTGATTGCATTCCGTTCATTCAGTTCACCATCCACCCTTCTCATCACTAGTCACGTACGCCTATGGATCATTTTGTGCCTGAAGAGGGTATTGGCTATCACCAACTCCCTCTCGGCACAAATGTCCACTAAAGCACTGCTATTCTCATCCATCTCTGCAGGCACACCCCACTCAGCAACTACTCCATCCACCTTCACATTCGCTACTTTTCCGTTGATATCTCCAATCAAAAACACTCATTCCTTTCAAACTTTTCCATGCACACTTGCACATTTGTCCAGAACTCTTCGTTCACTCTACTTGCACGATCTTATGTTGGCGCATACATGCACACAATCGCCCACATTTGTAGTCCAACTTTCACTCTTACCCACACAATCCTAGTGCCAACTGCTCCATCGTCTGTTATATTCCCCTTCCATCTCTTACTCACAACAATACACACTCCTTCTTTTGCCCTCTCATTCTCATCTACTCCCGCGCGTATACCCCATCCATACTCCCATTCTCCCACACTCTCACCTCGCCATTTAGTTTCTGTTAATTAACATACATCCACACACATCCACATACCACATACATCCACAGGTAATCCACATACATTCTGAACACATAAAGCTAAACACATTTTATTCCTCAGATGATCACTGGTTGGATATCCTTTAACTACTTGTGGTATTCTACAGGGTTCTCACAGTGTCCCGTTACCCATGTTACGAGATCGGAACATAGAGTTAGCGTACGTCCACACCAAGGTTACGTAACCTACGAAACAGTGACATATTACAAAAACAAGGTTACGCGAAGTTACTGCACGTTCCGGAACACTGTCAGAAACATTACCACACACCCAGTGGTAGCCGTGGCCTGGTTACAGAACTCCATAAATGTTCCGGAACTGTTTCAAAACATACCATAACATGTTACTGTAACCTTGTTCCGTAACACAAAGTTATGGAATATTCGGCAGTGTGGACATACCCTTATTCATACACTGAACAGCAGAGACCTGTTATTGCGTGCATCTCATAATATGTAAAACATGTTAGAGAGTAACTTGTAATACGAATACAAGAGGTAGCGGGACTATTCATGGCCGTCCTGTATGTCATAATATGTCGGCCTAACTCGGCCATAACGCCACGACCGTCGGGAAGAAATAAAGGTTACAAACAGTAGACTATATGGGTACGTTTGAGGAAGGTGATTATGTCTCAATTATTATAATAATAATATCTCAATAATTATAGTAGCTCAGTGCATGTTTAAGTATTTTAATTATCACTGCCATTTAAAGTGGCGCCTATATGAATTAGGTTCAGTGAACCCTTGACCACCAAGAATGAGGTTTCGGGTAACGTAAAGGTACGTATACACTGAGGTTACGTAACGTACGTAACAGAAACATGTTACAGTAACAAGGTTATGCGAGGTTACTGCAGGCTACGGAACCCTGTCAGGAACTTACTAGAACCAACCCATAGTCCACACTGCTGTATGAGGTTACAGAACAGTTAACGTGAAAATGTCGAAGGAAAAGGCGGTGTTAGCCAGTGCGTGCTACGTGGTACTGAACATATTGACGAAGAAAAAGCGTAATAGGAAAACATGGGTGGGAAAAATGCTGATCGAGAGACGTGAATGCGGTGGACCTAAAATTATGAGGGATCTGTCAACTGATCAAGAAGGATTCAAAACTTTACAAGGATAAGCTATTCAGATTTTGAGAACAGTCTGTCGCTGGTGGGAGCTAAAATTTGTAAGAAAGACACAAATTTTCGTCAAGCAATTACTCCTACTGAAATACTTTTGGTGACATTACGTTATCTTGCTACTGCTGATTCGTTTACAAGCCTGATGTACCTCTTCAGAATCTCCAAACAGACAATCTCCTTTATAGTTGCTGATGTATGTACAGCAATTATTGAGGCGCTAGCAGATTATGTTAAGGTGAGTTAATAAAAGCCTTAAAACATCACTTATTTATGAAGAGTTGACCTAATGATTGAGGCGGCTTGCAATCCTGATGGACCCAGGATCGAATCCCGGCTGGGGCAGGGAACAGTTTAAGGATTTGAATTTCCTTAAAAAAAAAAAAAAAAAACAGACTTTCCTGATCTACCAGATGACCCGCCGACATGTCGTAAAAGTACCCCAGCTACTACCAGTACATCAGTCCTGTATGAGACAGCCCTAGCATGTGTTCAATATGGACCGTGGGTGGTGACATGTGGAGGTGTAGGAGGACTACTGGGCCTTGGGATAGGCCACTGCCCCCAAGAAATAGGCCTTGGGCCTCTACCCAGAGTCGGACACGTAAAAAAAAAAAAAAAAAAAAAAAAAAAAAAAATTATCCACACTTTCCTTCACATCTTATGAAGTGCATGTGCATTAGACAGGTTTACTTGTTCCGTGTTCATTTTAAGTACACCCACGCACCAAAGTTTCTGTACCCCCCTCGGTGGCAGGAAGTGGAAGTCAGGGTTAGAGAGAGGAGAGGCGAACGAACAACCGAGAGTGGTAGTTTGGTCTGAGCTATGAGGCGAATGGTGAGAAACTTAATGAAACTGGATTCGAAACATTTCCATGCTGTTCACCCGCAAAACATTTTGCGTTCGTGACATATATAGCATATATTATAACATAGACTGCTATGTTATCATGGAGTCCTGTGAAACTGGTCTAGACACGACTCATCTGTTTCGGATCCTCATCATACAAATAAAGCACCGAACCAATGGGGTGCTTCTGAAAAGCCTAGTATTCCGGTAGATGTCACCACCATAGGGACAAACACATTCCCCGCGCTGTTTAAACAGCATATTTTTCTTTGTTAAATATATACACTCTTGTGTGAAGCTGTGAATCATAGTAATGTCGTATACCGTAATATAAATAATACAAATAGAACACGTATATATAACGTAGCGTGAATTGCTTATATTTATCATAAACGGAAATTAAAATATCATTGATGGCATGCGATGGCAACCAGCCATTCTCAGTGGTCCTATATTATTTAATTTCTGCTACATTTAGTGCAAGTTAGGTTCTTAATACATAGTTTGTTCAGACTGTTTGTGTATATTACGCCTAGTGAGTATCTTGACTCATTCAGTCTCTATGTGGGCAGAAATTTAATGTTGAGTAAATACTGGGACTCAACATTTTGCACACTCCCCTTCACGCATGCGCACAAGACAATCCAGTGCTTAAGGTTTTTCACGAGAGGTTTGTTTTCAAAGTAAACGCACAAGGACTGATGCTTGAAATAATACAATTTTCACTACTTATTGTCTGGTTAGGTTAGATAAAGTAAGGTACCGTAATTGCTTTGGAGGATCTGAGGGGGCAACACCACGGCCTTCTCAAATCGTGGCAACACGGGTCTTGTGGTGTGCATGGGTGAAGGGAGTGAGCAAAATGTTGAGTCCCTGTATTTACTCAACATTAAATTTCTGCCCACATAGAGACTGAATGAATCAAGATACCCACTAGGCGTAATTAACAGTCTGAACAAACTATGTATTAAGAACCAAACTTGCACTAAATGTAGCAGAAATTAAATAATATGGGACCACTGAAATGGCGGGTTGCCATCACATGCCATCAATGATACTGTATTTTAATTTCCGTTTATGATAAATATAAACAATTCACGCTAAGTTATAGAGTATATACATGTTCTATTTGTATTATTTATATTACGGTATATGACATTACCATGACTCACAGTTTCACACAACAGTGCATATATTTAACGAAGAAAAATATGCTATTTAACAAGCGCTGGTAATTTGTTCTTACCCATGGTGTCGACGATGGGACAGGGAAAAATGTGGTTATCAGCTACACAGACGTAAGGACAATCAGATTTATTATTATACAGATTTATAGTAGATTATCAGCAGAAGTAGCAGTTGTGGTGTTGTGAGGGAAATTAGACACAGTCAGTGGGAAAAGGAGGGTTAGTAGTGGCAGTGTCAATAATGATAGTAACAGATTCAGCAGTCTTATGCTAACATTATTTGTGTGGAAGTGATGATGTGACGAATAATATAATACAGTAGGCGTTATAGGACCGGATGACTAGAAACCCCCTAAGGAATATAACGGCACGCAGTAAGAGGATACCGGAAAGTAACAGTAATAGAAGGGACAGAGACAGAAGGAAAATAATGCACGTATGAGGTGAAGCAACAGTAAAGGCCTGGATAACAAAGCGGATGAGGATACCACAACTGTATCTTCGTTGTCTCAGTTATTTTCTGTTGTTTACTTCTAATTTGGTGAATGCTCTCCGCTGCCCATCACAGTGTGGTTTATTCGTCCACATACAGTACAATAATATTAACATTTGTAACCATCCCCACAGCTACTGTGGGAATCAGCATTAAAATCACAATCATTCTACAGTATATTATAGCTATAGACAATCCAGGATTAACATATTCACAAAAATTATCGCTGACCAGTCGCAGCTTATATATAATTGGTTCGGTGCTTTATTTGTATGATGAGGATCCGAAACAGATGAGTCTTGTCTAGACCAGTTTCACGGGACTCCATGATAACATAGTAGTCTATGTTAAAATACATGCTATTTTTGTCACGAACGCATAATGTTTTGCAGGTAAATAGCATGGAAATGTTTCGAATCCAGTTCCATTAAATTTCTTACCATTCGCCTCATAGCTCAGACCAAACTACCACTCTCGGTTGTTCGTTCGCCTGCCCTAACTCAAACCCTGACTTCCATTTCCTGCCACCGAGAGGGATACAGAAACTTTGGTGTGTGGGTGTACCTATATGTGTAATCCGCATTAAAAAACTTCACACTTTGTCAAGAATAGTGTGAACATACTGTGTGACCATCATATCTAAAAATCTACGTTCAAAATCTCTCTCTCTCTCTCTCTCTCTGGCTGGCTGGCTGGCAGCATGGCTGTTTGTCTATATATTGTAAATGCTTGAATCAATTACCACTGCGTACAGTTGGCGTAAGTACATATATGTATTATATAAGATTAGTCCACTACTACCCTTAGGTAACAAACGCACATATGAATAATAAGTGGGACTGAGACGCAGTAGTAGTTAATGAAGGAAATCAATTATCCAAAATACAATGTACTGAAAAGCATATTTAATATTCTTCAACTTAAAAGATTCAGTTAATACACAAAAATCCCGACATAACTGACATGGCACATGTCTCGTGATACAAAACCATATAATTTAACAACCATATACAGTATATGAGTGTACAATCCAGTAATACCATTTGGTCAATGAACGAAATAAGTTATGTAATAATTTTAATTATGAGGTACAGTGTAGGCTACCTATTGCCCATAAAAAAAAAAAAAAAAAAAACAATAATTGTTATTAGTAGAACATATATGTTGGCTCTGGGTAAACAACTCAGTAGCATCCTGAGTTCATTGCATGTGCTTCTTTCCAATGAATATCCCCTAGAAGAATTTCGTCTAACTGATATTCATTAATTCTACCAAATATGTTTACGTTTATATGTGATCTAATTATCTGCTGTTTGCAAATGCGATTCATTAGTCTCTTTAGGCTGTAGGAGGCATAAATCATATGCATCACAATAATGTGCGTGTTCAGAGTGATGACGAAGAGGTAGTAGAGAATGATGGATAGGAGTCAGGGGAAGAAGATGGCTGGGAGTGATGCGGTGGACACTCTGTAAAGTGATGTGAATGAACCATAGAATGGTGCATATGTACTGGTCTGTTTGAGGTGGTCCACTAGTAACTGGGTGGCACATATTGCGCCAGTCCTTGAGGTCGAGTCATATCATCATACATGCCTAATTCTGCCTCAAACAGAGCACTGTTAATGACGTGCTGCACAACCGATAATGATGTGTTTGGAAGTTTCCTCAACTTCACTGCAACATTTTCACCAAACACTGTAAAATCAACTTTATCAGACATGTTTCCGGCAAGATTTTTCGATATGGTATATGCTTCCTCTAGTCGTGCATCACAATTCCTTGGCTCTGCTGGTTTTGGAGATATATCGTGGTATATGGCATTTTGTACGGCGTCCCCCTCACCAGTTGTGCTGGCAGAAGCCTCACCTCTTTACGCAGGTACCACAGGCTCCTGAAGGATATTAAAAAAAATAATGAATGACAGTGTGCTTCGACAGGGTTTTACAAGAGCTTCCTTTATTAATGTCGAATGTATATAACCGTTTAGAAAACAGTTCCCCCTTGAACAGTGTGACAATGAGCCATTTACGGCGGAAGCAACGGTAAAAATATTTCAAAAAATATATATACCCATTCTATTAAGAGTACAATGCTGAAACAATTACTGAATTTAACCTACAACATTTCCATATATTCAGTGTTAAGCAAATCTAATTTTAAATAATAATATGCTTTATTATATTTTGACATGTTATGTACGTATGATTGTACTTGGCATGAATGTAGCCTACGTACATATTTTTGCAGGTACCACACACACAAGAGGAGTGGACTGCTATTCAAGATGGGTATGATACAAAATGGAATTATCCCCACTGTATAGGGAGTATTGATGGCAAACGTAAATCTGGTGGCACCGAATAATAGTGGTAGTTTGTATTACAACTACAAAGGATCGTACAGCATCGTACTTTTAGCAGTTGCCAACGCTCACTACAACTTCATATACGCTGACGTAGGGTGCCAAGGAAGAGTAGCAGATGGAGGGGTCTTCCAGAACGCATCATTTTATAGGGATCTCGTGATGGGAAACCTTAATTTGCCAGATGCTCAGCCCCTTCCAGGAAGGGCAAAATCTGTGCCATCGGTTCTGGTAGCTGACGACGCATTTCCGTTAAGAAGTCATATAATGAAACCATACCCAGGGAGTTTTGATAGGAGAACATCTCAGCGCATATTTAATTATAGATTGTCATGAGCACGCCGTGTTGTTGAGAATGTGTTTGGCTTCATGGGTGCTATATTTAGGGTGTGTCGGAAACCCATACCTTTACAGCCTGATAAAGCTATGAAAGTGGTATTAACCTGCATTTACCTCTACAATTACCGCAGAAGGAACCAAGAATCACAACGCCAGTACTGTCCTCCGGGAACGTTCGACCACGAGTCTGTACACACAGGTGATATACTGCCAGGGTTATGGAGACAGGAAGGGGTACGTGGTGCATTGGAGGATCTACATAGGGTTGGTAGGAACATTTCAGATGAGGCAAGGAACATCAGGGCAGAGTTCACCACATACTTCAATAGTGATTCTGGAAGGGTGCCCTGGCAGGGCAGACTGGCATAGAGCACATATTGTACATGGCCATATGTTTAAATGAAAATGCTGGACTTCGTAAATTATTATTGTTCCTCTATTAACTTTCATTGATATCACGTACTTTGTATGTACATGTGTGTAAGTTGTGATACTTATGTGAATGTAAGGGCTAATAAATACAAAATACGCAATACTTGTTTTACTTACATCCTCCTTTTTGCCCGAAGTGTCCATGGTTTCCCTTGGAGAATTAGATGACGAAAGGAACTTCAAGAAATCATAGGCAAACCATTTTGACGATATTTGGCCGTCAGTTCCATTTCCAGATTTTCTGTTTATGGCATCTACTTTGGCTCTTTCACGATGATATTGTCTCTTGAGATTGTGAATCTTTTTTCTACATCATCTTTCGTACAATTTAGTATTTCTGCAATTTTCATCATCGCGTATCTTTTCTTTATCTTGTTTTTGTAATTTGTGTCGCTCGCATCCCACAGTAAAGGTTGACCATGCAGTAATTCAATAAGGTGGATTACTCTTTCCTGGGACCACTCCATAGTAAAGGATCACTCGGGACTGGCAGAACAGGTTCACAGGTACTCACGTGATCACCTCTTGTGAGGTTCCGGATCAAATGTTTGTGTAGCCTGGGCAACCGACCTGCTTATAGTAATTTACGTAATAAATAATGACCATGACATTTGATATCTGCGGCCAGGTTATGGAACATGTTACATGTTATTGCATACCCAGTGATAGCTGCTGTGGCTGGTTACATAACACCGAAATTGTTTCGAAACATATCATAACACGTTACTGTAACCGTGTTCTGTAACCAAAAGTTACGGAACATTCGGCAGTGTATACATACCCTAAGCCATATCATTCTATGGTTTTTGTTGTTATCCAAAATATTCTAAAACACGGATGGTAAACTATTTTTTATTTCCTTATAAAAACAAAATTTTCCTATTCCTAGCCCATTATGAGAAGCACGAGTATTCATGGGTCTGCTGCCTATCGGTTTGGGTCAGTGATGGAGGGATGACCAAACAACGATACACCCTCCAGTAAAGGTGAAAAGGGGCGTAACTCCTCCACCGAAACTGTATCATGATCTTCATTCCCGAATTATACCTTAGGGAATGGTGTTTTTTTAATATGTGTATTAGCGATTAAAATATGGTTTGTCATGAACCAGATTGACTTTGAGATGCTCCAGTATACTGATTTATTTGCTCTCAGGTTGGTCTATCGTCTCTTAGTGTAGTGATTCAAGTATCAATTCATCCCACAGAAGTGTTTGTTTCTTGATCTTTTGTTCGTGGATAACTATGTGTGTGTGTTACGTTTTCTCGTTGTTCTAGTAACTGTGAATTGTTACTGGGTAATTCAAACGCTGTCTCCTCTGGCAATAAAATTGGTATTGCAAACATCCCGTAATTGTACTAATCACTAATTAACAGGCACAGTTTGCTAAGGAATGTTGCCATGAAAAACTTATTTTATATATATGTGTTAATTGTAGAGATAACGACAACGATTTGAAATATATATATATATATATATATATATATATATATATATATATATATATATATATATATATATATATATCATCATGATCATCCTCAGCCGTTGAGGTCCACTGCAGGACCGGCCTATCCCCACCGAAGCAGAGACGATACAGCCAATGTATCTCAACCAAGTGGCTTAGGCTGTCTGGCAGCGACTGTATGTAGGATGAGAAGGGCTTGAAAGTGTAATATTAGTGTTGTAGTGACTTTGGATGTGTGTGTAGTCTGTGAACCAAGTGTAATCGGCCCGCCTTAAGCCGATTGGGTGCAAGGATACTAGTATGCGACACTGGTTCAACCACAGCACCCCCTTGTGTCCGTCAAAGTAGCAAGTGCCTTGGTGAACGCTTCTCAAATTTTTTACAACTCTGGCGGGAGGCGAACCCGCGCTCACCAGCGTGCGAAACGCACAGTCTACCACTATACCACAGAAGCTCCATATAATATATATATATATATATATATATATATATATATATATATATATATATATATATATATATATATATATATATTGTTGGTACTAGTAACCAGTAAAGGACTTAATATAGATAACTGAGGATGGTGTATGTACATAAATTTGTATATAAATGAAGTGGTGTTTGTTACTAGAAGTAGTTAAATGTAAGAAAAAAAGAATAAGGAATTAAATGGCGTGTGAAAAGGCTATCTCAGGTTGTAACGTCGTTCACTGCCTGTTTGTTTGTTTTTGTTTTTCCTAACCCTGTTTTCAATATGTCTTTCTTAAATGTTACTTAGTCTGTTGTAAAGACGATAATTTTACTGTATATCTTGTGCAAAATGTTTATCATTCTTGTATTAGCAATACATCCCTGTAGGATAGTGGTGATATTCATTGGTGAAATTATAAATAAAAAAAGGGATTGTGTGTTTAAGCTCTCTGGGAAAAATAGGCAAAAGTATATATAACCACTTAACAAATGTAGAATGAGGTCACCCTTGGAGACTGAGCGCCGTGGTGATGGATCAGCGGCGAGTAATGTGTGAGTGATGTGAGTGGTGGGTCAGGGCTTGTTCTTGTGATGCTGCATTGTCTTCCGTCACCAATGAATCAGTGCCATCTCCCTCCCTACTGCGTAGGTTGGTTTGCTGGAAGAATGTTGCTTGTAGATATGGCTTGTTTTGTGGCAGTCGTATATACTTGTAGTCTACCATGAATCGTAGAACTGAAGCTCGTAGCTGAATAGATTTGTCGTAGCTAAATGCTGAACGTTGATATAATCGTGCGGCGTAAGGAAATTTTATTGTGGTTCGTTGGCTCGCTGCTTACCACCGATGTCGATACATACTCATAGACAGATAGAGATTGTGAAGTTGGTTGTAATTGTAGATCGTCAAACTACTGCCAGTATAAAGTTGTAAGGCATCCTATGGCTCGAACATTCTTGTTTTTTTTTTTATTCTATTGTGATACTGTAGGCTAAACTGTAGAATCGCAGACGTGGTTCGTACGCTTACTGCCACCAAAAATAATATCGTAGTCATCTCTCAGCTTTTCCAAAATTATGTTGAATTGTTGGGATTTCAAGGAGAGAATTTTCGTTGTACTTGTCATAGATGGCAGGAGAAAGATAAAGATGAGTCTGGGGTTTGATTGCACTTTACTTCTTCAAAAGGAGTATCTCACAAAAGCAGTACTGAGGTGAGAGTGGTTTATTGCTTGCTAACCCCACGCGCTTCTTCATGCCTCTCTGGGTTATTGCTTGCTAACCCCGCATGCTCCTTCCTGCCTCTCCTCATTGTCTTTTCTCTCTCCTTACCCCTTCTGCCCTGTCTCTCCCATTTCCCTTGTATATGACTGGTTGTGTCACGCGAGAGGGTACGTGGAAAGGAACTCCCGAGACTGTGGAAAGCTCCCATCAGGAGTCACATTGTGCTGTGTGTGAAATTCCTAACTAGAGAATGTGCAAACGTTATTTCCTCTAGCCCTCTCACTTAGGCATGACTTTCTTCTAACCTCTATATTAAATATATACGGTACTAGCTGTTATGTAGTGAGTTATGATATTTTAGTGTCTTGACAAAAGTACAGGTCGTAATGACGGGATTTTTGAAAATGTCCTTTCACTGTACTTCACTTCTTTCCATCTACAATATCAGAGACCACACCGACTTCACCATTCAGTATCGCGTTATTGTTGCCTCTAAGTGCCTTCATACTGAGACCAAAATCGACTTCTCTAATGACACAAATTATCTGATCGTGTAGATCTGGAAGGTGAATGAACAAAGGACATCTAGCTATTGTGGTATTTATTTATATATATACATTTTTTCAATGTTACCTATATCATGTCTGACAGAAGTGGCCTATCCAGAACGTGTCTCAGAGAATGGGTTGTTCATTTTTTTTTTTTTATCACAACCTACAAAATCGCACAATTTGTCATAAATTCATCCCTATTTTATAACAGAGCTCGAGTAGGCGAGGCACAGCTTTTTTCAGTCAGTCATGGATTTCGTGGTAGAGACAACTGCAATGATTCTTTGTTTCTTGTACTCTATATATTAACAAATTAATGTTTACAGCATTATTATCAATGATTCCCAGAAAACTCAGAAATAGGAGCTTCCGTAGAACCTTATCTTCTCAGTTTACAAAGATGGACTTACTTCCGATTCCGGCCTCAACTTCATTCCTGGCGCATCCTTTGAGTATACTTATCAGCAATGGAGATATCACTGACGTAGATACAGGAACCCACTACCCACACTACACAAACACAGCCATCGCTACATGAGCTCTCTGACCACACTGCAGAAGCCCTCTACCTACACAACAGAAACCATTGCTGACACTGTCGGGATCTACCTTGTACAGTGCCATGACAATGATGGCAGCACTGTGTTACATCTCCGGACATGGATGTACACATGTTGCCAATTGATTACCGTTTTTTTTTTTTTCCCTACGTCTTTCAGAGTTTATTCCTTTATACTGGATGGTCATGTCACGAAGCTACATTCATCATTCAGGACTTAGAATTCTGTTTTGAAAGCGGAAAGTAAATGAAACTGTGCAGCAGCAGGCTGGGTAGGACTTAATGTACCTTGGAAACATAGAGATTTAATAAACTTTATTACTACACGTATAAAGCATAAGATCCTGTTACATATAATTTTTCTGCATAATGACTGTTAACAGAGTTCATCAGGAGTCGCTACACTATCAAACATTTCTCCTAATTTGAGTAAAATCATCTTCGTCTGTGGGTCAGTCTTTGGTGATGTGTTGTTCTCTGCGAGCAAGACACAACTCGACAAGAAACGCCAGGACAGCAGAGAGGTGGCTGACTCCAAGGATGTAGAAGACCCCTTGCATGTGCTCTACATTTAGGGGCAAAACTCGGAACACCTCAGTCTCGCTGTCTGTTTCTTCCTCCTTGTTGGTCTCTTTCTGCTTCATCCGGTTCTCCTGTTAATATAATGTATGATTTATTATCCCTCACCTCCCTTGTTTCTTGTGGTAAGATAAATATATCAGTCCCATTCATTAATGTGGATAGTACCATATCTTCATGCTGTAACATCTCAGCCTCAGCGCTCGGTGTTCTATCGTTGGTTTCATGCCAACATCCACTTTACTTCATTCGACCAATATACTTTCCACTTCCTGTCATTTACCTCTCGTTTGCCTTTGCATCTTGGTAGATGGAACCTTCTAAAAATTCCAACCTTTCTCCATTCACACACACACACACACACACACACACACACACACACACACACACACACACACACACACACACACACACACACACACACACACATGTAACTTGCAATACTTTGGTGATAGAAACTCCGTGTACAAACAGCTAGATAAGGAGTTTATTACAAGCTCACAGTAAAACCAATACACCAGTCTTGTATGAGACAGCCCTAGCATGTATTCAGTATGGATGGTGGGTGTTAGCGCCGAAGTGGTGACATGTAGAGGTGTGCGGTGTGTAGGAGGACTACTGGGCCTTGAAAGCAGGCTGTGAAGCCTATGCCCAGAGTCGGTCACATAAAAAAAAAAAAAAAAAAAAAAAAAACAGTCTACCCTTCTCGACTGTCTGCTAAGAACTGATGCAATAACGCCGTCTTCAGGCGTGGGAAAGGGTGCTGACCTAGCAAGATTAGTGGGGGCATGTATGCATTGGGGGGAACATATATACATCGGGGGTAGACATATTGTGGAGGGGGTACACTACTTCCCCGGGTAGCTGAGACGGTGTCTCCTGACACCGGGAGTTAAATGGTGTTTGATTATAGGAGTAAGGCAGGACCGGGAGGTTTGTACAAGGGATAAGTATGATACAGGGGCAGTAGGGGAGACATGGCCATGTTGAGGGGAGGGAATTAGAAGGATATATACATATAAGATATACAAGGAATAATAGGTACAAATCCAGTAAGGTTCGAAGGTATATATAAACATAATGGGAATTACACAATAATAGTTTGATACATGATAAACAAGGAGTAGATATGAGAGTTCTAGTGTTGTTCTTCCTTCAGTTTTTTTTTTTTTTTTTTTTTGTAGTTTCTGTAGGATACACTGTCACTCAGTAATGCATGAAAGAAATACCATCATTTTCTAGTAGGCAGAGTGCTGTTCACAGTTTGGTTAATTGTTAGATGGCAATGGTAGTCACGGGATGCGAGGGTACTAAGTACAGGGAGTTTCTACGTCGTGTGTAGGGCGTACTATGCCTGTAGCGACTCTGATTTCCTCGAGTCGACGTTCCATTTTTCTGACACAACAATGCACTGCACAGATGATGAGTAGAAAACCTATGAAAGTGATAACCACAGGGGGAAACACAACTGTTGGATGAACCCATGAACGGCTGAAGGCCAGAGAAAATTGATCCATAATGAAATCACTGTCATTGAGGAAGGTGAGCATGCGCAAGTGAGGGGAGGTGATGGTAATGTTGGCAGATGGTAGGGTTGAAGGCATGTCGATTGGTTGAAAGATGTCATAGGAGTGTTTACGAACAGCTTGGTGATAGCGAGTGGCGTAAGTGATGACGGACCCTGATTTGACGGTACAATAGTCAGGTGCTTTGTAGAGACCACTAGCGGGGACGGAGCGAACGGAAGAACCAGGACACATGATTGTGACAGAGATGGGAACAGCAAAGAAGAAATACTGGACATGGTTGAGGTGAGCATGGTGGACCGGGACGTCAGGAGCTGGGACAAAAGGACAGGCCGAGTAGATGGAATAGTTGCGAACTAAAGCAGACTCACAGGGTGTAGCACTGCTAGGGAAGATAGCGAAAAGGTGGGCAGCACAGAGACGAGAGGTCGGAGTAAGGGAGGAACATTGCTGGAGGTCTGTGGAAGAAAGGAAGGCAACGGAAAGATGATCATGGGAGAGGAGGAAATATTCTGAAGGAACAGATACCTGTAACAAGGAGTTGTTGAGGCGGAAAGGGAAGGGAATGATGTGGAAAAGGTTAAAGGTTATGGCAGAACGGAGAGGAATATGGACGACGACGTATGTAGTGAGAAGAGTGGCTTCGAGAACAGGATAATAATATTCAAGGGAAGAGTAAGGGAGGACTGGGGAGAGACCGAAGGTGGAGTGAGCCCACTCCAGGACAGAACGGAGAGCTGAGACAGGTACCAAGTTGGCAGTGACACGTCCATTGATAGCATCGACCAGGATACGAACCAAGGTAGAGACTTGAGACAGGAGAGAGTCAACGGCCAGTTGGAGATTATCCATGTTGAGTTTGAGGTAGAAGAACTGAGAGATAACGTTGAGATCTGAAAGGTGGCGTTGTAAGATATCGGTGAAATTGTTTAGAGTGGACGTGACTTCATTGAGTTGGGTTGTGAGCTTCGGTAACATAGTGTGTTGGATTTTAAGGACTCGGCGTTTGATTCTAGGGCTGAAGCTAAATGAGTGAGATCAGATTTGAAGCCAGAAATGTCACGGGCTGTAGCAACGCCAAACAAGCCACTCAGAATCTCACCGCCGAAGTCGAAGAGACCTCGTTTCACACGAGAACGACCCACGGGTGTCTGAATGGAAAATGTGTCATTGAGCTCAGTGAATCTGTTACTTATGTATTGCAACTGCCAGGAGAGTGGGAGGAAAAGGTTATAGAGATACTTATTCGGGTTGTGTGTCCCCATGAGGGCCGTGAGATGGTTCCTGGTTCCGTGGAGCTGGTGCGCGTAGGCAGGTAGGGCAATGGCTACGTCGGCCAGGGGCGCAAGATCGTAGCGCAAAGAGGCGATGTCGTCGTGTATCTTGTTGTATCACTAAAAATCCAAGGAGGCGGTCAGAATGTGATGGTTCGAAACACCGCTGCTACCAAATGTAACTTGCAATACTTTGGTGATAGAAACTCCGTGTACAAACAGCTAGATAAGGAGTTTATTACAAGCTCACAGTAAAACAGTCTACCCTTCTCGACTGTCTGCTAAGAACTGATGTAATAACGCCGTCTTCAGGCGTGGGAAAGGGTGCTGACCTAACAAGATTAGTGGGGGCATGTATGCATTGGGGGGGAACATATATACATCGGGGGTAGACATATTGTGGAGGGGGTACACACACACACACACACACACACACACACACACACACACACACACACACACACACACACAAAATCATTCTGTACTTCACTTCCCACTCAACAATTGATGTTTTATCTACACTATATTTTTCATATCTCAGTACTTACAAACACAAGTTCGTTCCCACTGTTGAGTCTACCGTATATTTCTTTAATATCCACATATCAGAGGATAATAAAGGACTGTTCATGTACCAATCAGACGTAATCAATAATCATAAAGTGAGAATAATTGTTGGTAAGTCTTTATTTAGATCTTACTAAGTAAAAGCTATCTCCACTCTGATTTTATACCATTTACCAAATGGAGAATAATAGGAGATTTGAAACTAACAAATATTAAATCTTAAAACATATAATGAGAGAAACTACTTGCTTCTAAAGAGCACAGGCCACTCCAAAAATAATAATAATAATAATAATAATAATTATAATAATAAATAAAACATTATAATAATTATTCCATGTGATTCTATTACACTGTGCCTAATTCCTAGGATTATCTTTAGCCCAGTGTATTTTTTAAAAAATCGTCTTACACACACACACACACACACACACACACACACACACTGATGTTTACATATAAAATGTGATAATGCAGCAATACAGTTTGGAAGGAGAATATCAGTGCTTCCAGGTCTTTTTTCGGTTTTGCTAGGCAGCAAAGATGGTCTCCTCCCTTTCACCCAAACACACATATATATTATCATAACGAAACTGACTGTGTTTCGACAACGCTATCATTTTTTTCTTAAATAACAGAACAGAGGAAAGAAAAACAAATGAATAAAAAAAAATCCATTACATCAGATTACTGGCGTCCTCCATTCATAAAAAAATCTGTAACAGTTCGACTTGAACAACTGTTGGTTGAAGTTTGGGGGACAACAACTCCGGGGAAGCGAGTTCCAGAGAGATGTACATCGAGGAATAAATGAAATCTGACAGGTAGATATTCTGCAATATGGCTGTGTGACATTCCACTTATGAGCGCTACAAGCTGCCTGTGAAGCACGAGCGAAGGCATGGAGAGGTGACACAATGGACGCAGGTTCGTCTGAGCATTTGCCATAAAAGTATCTTTCAGATAATGCAAGGGAGGCAACATTCCTTCTTACTTGTAGGGAAGGCAGTTTATTCACGATAGCATGGTTATTAATAAGTCCAACAGCTTTGTTCTGAATTTTGTCTAGTTGTTTTAATGCAACCTCCCCACATCCATTCCACTAGGATGAGCAATATTTTAGCTGAGAGCGCATATGACTCTCATAAATTATAGCTAACTGCTCGTTAGTGAAGAAGTTACGGACTGTGCACAATAATGCAAGTTTCTTTGAAGCGGTTTTAGCAAGTGATCTGACATAAGAGGTCCCACCGAGGGCACTGTTAAGTGAAGCACCGAGAATGTCAATACTTTCGGAGATACGAATATTAGTAGCACTGGAGGTAATATATGAATCCGGCAGCATCTGTCTATTAGTAAACTGTAACATTAAATCAAAGTTATTTTGTTCCCATTCATTAATCGTAGACAAGTTTTAATTAATGGAGATGGCTGCACTGAGTTGAGAGTTAGAGATATTAAACTTTGTAAATGGGTGTTTGAATGTGAATGAACTGTGAAGCGTTGTCATCTGCATATGAATGAATGGGACTGTGAGTGACAGATAAGAGATCATTAATATGAATGAGCAATAGGGTTGGCGCCAGAGCTGATCCTTGTGGCAGGCCGGCATTAATTGAGTGGAGATTGGAATATATATAATCTATTTTTACTCTTATTTTTCTGTTGCTGAGATAAGAGGAAAGCAGAGAAACAAAAGACGTTAGTCCATAGCAGGGAGTTTGGATAGCAGGGAATGGTGCCACGCTCTGTCAAAAGCTTAAAAAATATAATGAATGTGCAACATTTAATATTTTCATAAAAGGTCTGAAAAAAAAAAAAAAAACTTCTATAATGTTCACCAGTATTTTGCGAGTCAGTAACATACAGTTTAACTACTCGGATTATTAGATTACTTTCAGATAAATCAATGTTTCATGTCGCCAAAATACTGATGTACCAAACGTGTGAATATCAATTGTATTCAAAAGAGGGCAAAGGTATTGCTACCTCTGTATTAGTCTTACTTAGTGTTATTTTATTTTTTTTTTTAGCAGGATGACTCTTTTATTTATTTTTGTTTTTTGCTGCCATCACGCGCATTCATTAGCCTTAGAGCAGATCTCAAGTAATGAAGAGGTTAGTGATGGAGTCATTTAAATTCTCAATTCCGAAAAAAAAAAAAAACTCAAAAGATGATTAAAGTTACTGTATATGGTGGCCCAGATTTTTATCCTTTTGTAGCCCATTTCACGTAGTGTTATGGCAGAAACAGATAATGCTGAGGTTTTACATCCTTTCAATTGCACTTTGTGTGTGTGTGTGTGTGTGTGTGTGTGTGTGTGTGTGTGTGTGAATTGCACCATAATCTAGTGTTCATCTTTTTATACACATTAGCATTCAAAATGGAGAGGTGGTAATTTTAGAGCAAGTTAGATTAACCGGGTATAGTATTAACAAAATTGAAACGTCATTGAAGTTAAGTTGGTAAGGTTTCACTAAGCGTGATGACCCTGCAACAGTATATCTAAACTAGCCATCCTGCTCTTTGAACTATCTTAAGTATACTGTGACGAGTCGGCGCTATTATGTAATTGAATAAACTCATGACATCAACTTTGGTGGGAAACCGCGAATTCTAGTGGAATCCCAATATTTATCGCTCAGTTTAACTGCTACGTATTCACCCGGTCGGAAGTGTTTTCAAAACAATTTTTCACTGTGTCATAAATGATCGTCTTTGTGCGAAACATTAGCACTTCCACTGAGCGATTTATTATGGGAGTGTTTCGCTCATTCTAGCCGTTAGCAGTGCAGCCACGACACTCGCCTCTTTCCCACGATTTGAAGTCAGTCAAGATTTGTACGCTGCAGAAGCAGGTAGTGTGTGAGGCAGTGTTCTTCCTCAACGACGCATAGTTCCCACAGCTGCCGTATTCCCACCTAGCATGATTGGCGAGAGACAGCATGTGCAGTGTCCTTCCAGTAACGACACCCAGTCATCCGCTTTGTCCACTTTTCTGGCCAGTATTTTCTTGTTGTTTTTTTCCTATTTTTAAGAGCTAGCTTTTGAGTGAGCGAGTGAGTGTGATCTTATTTTGAATTCATTTTGAAATGTAACGTAAATTTATTTCTTTGTAATCAATAAATTTAACAGTTCTTTTTCTCGAGCTTAATGTAATGTAAACTCGTGTTTTATTTTCCATATTAAGCTTATTTCACTTATAGGGTCCTAGTTTGCATAAACGCTTTGCTATTCATAACTGGTACTTAGGCCAGTCCTTTTGTATTAAGCTTAAAATCCGTTGTGCCAACCAGGAGTTAATGCACCAGCAAGAATCTGTTATCATTAATAGCATTAGTTATTGATTGTCAGGGGTGAAGTCACTTTCTCCAGAGGCTAACAGTAGTAACAAACAGCAATTGTGAGGAATTAGTCTCTGCTGTGTACTGTTGAGAAAGTTTATAAGTTCTCGTCCTTAGAGAATCGGCGAAGGAAGCCGCATAAAGTAATCATTGCTTGATTTTCTCAAGACAATTCATCGTCCCTGCTCTCAGTATTATTGAAAATTATCCTTTAGTATAGTATACTCTTTAAAAACTCCGTGACAATTGGCGACCTCATTCCAGGATATTAACTCCTAGCTCTAAGGCTATTCACGAGATAATACTCACTCGTTCATACTTAGGTATTTATCATTAAAGTCTATAGGCACTACCTTACTAGTGATTATTAATTCATTTTTATTAATTTACATAATAGTTTTCACAGTCAGTTGTTTGTTTAATTTTCTTTCTTTACCAGTTCAGTTAGATAAAACTGGTCACCACTAACCTGTGCCTATACTCTTTATTCTCGAGTATTGGCTTCTTTCTCTGAAATACTTGCAGTCAGTACTGAGTCGCTAGTTTATTTAGATTGAGTTAGCATCATGTCCACCAGCGTCTATGTACAGGAAGCTAAAGATATGGGGCTTACAGACCCAACAGACGTTAAGAATTATGTCCTCTCTCGGCTTAGTCACGAGCAGCAACGCGAGAGTGATGCTCATGAAAAGCGTAGAATGCAACGCGAACATGAGCGAGAACAGCGCAAACACAAACAAAAACAACGCGAACTTGAGTTAGAACATGAGCGAGAACAGTGTGAGGAACGAGAGAGAGAACGTCAATACGAGTTACAACAACGTGAGAGAGAATGAGAATATGAACGTGCCGAGCGAGAAGCACGCGAAAAACATAAATTTGAAATGTTGAAGCTCAAGCGAGATTCCTTGGCTTCAGACACATCTGGTGCAGCTGGCCCAAGCTCCACGAGCGCTCTCCCTGCACATGTTATGGCGACCCCACAAATCAAGCTTCCCCCATACAAGGAAGGCGAGCGAATCGAGCCATACATAGCTCGTTTTGAAGACATGGCTCAACTTTGCCAGCTGGATGATGCAGCTAAGCGGCTTCAGTTTCTTAGCCTGTTTGAGGGCCCTGCCCTCGATATTCTCCACAGAATTCGTGGAGACAATCTCACGTATGAGATGATGAAGGCCGCACTCATCAAAGCGTACGGTCTCACAGTTGATGACGCCAAGAGTCAGTTCATGAGGGTGCGTTTACAGGATAAAGAGACTGCCGTTCAGTTTCTTGACCGGCTTACTGCTTACTTAGATGAGTGGATGGAGAAAGATGAAACTCCTTTCACGCGTGAGGGGATAATTGACATTATGCTGCGTACACAGCTAGAATAGTCGTGGCCTACTGAACTTATGGCTCAGCTTAAGATCTGCCAGGTAAGAGATGCCAGTCAAATGGTGAAGAAGGCTGACGCATTCTTTACTGCATATGGGTACCAAACTCGCAAGCAGCATACCTGCAACAGGAAAGCTGATAAATCTGAGAAACCATCTCAGACTGAACCCCAGCAACAAGGCCGTTCTTAGAATAATGGCCAAGGTCCAAAACCGCAGAAGAAGGACCAGGGGCAAAACACTCAGAAACCTGAGTGGAAGCGGTACAATAAGCAGGACCCTAACCAGCAGCAGTATCAGCCACACAACCGACCGTCGGGACTGTCCTTTTCACCACCAGCTCAAGTGAATAGGAGGCAGGAGGCGAACGCAGCCTACATTCCTCAGCAGCAGCACGGTGGTCACGTCCCTACCAGTACGGGTACTCCCCCACAGTTCACTAGTCCCAGGTCGACAGTGAACCCCCCTGCACAGATGGCCAATGCTCCATCTCCCAAGGCAGTGAGTACGACCCCTCAAGTATCTAATTCACAGGGCACCATGTTTGCCGCATCATTTATTCAGCAGCCTACTCAGTGGCTAGCTGCTTCCTCCACAGACCCTCCCACAGGTGACAGTGCCTTCCTTGTTCAGCCAGGGTTTGTGGGAGGCATTCCTGTTAAGGTCCTGAGAGACAACGGATCCTCAGGTTGCTCTGTCAAGCAGAGTTTAGTTCGGCCTGAGCAGTACACAGGTCGACAGATCCAAGCTAACCTTATTGATGGATCTGTGAGATTGTTCCCTGAGGAACGTATCCAGTGGCATCTCCATTTTACACTGGTACAACACTCGCAGTTGTCATGCCAGAACCTTTATTTGACCTAATCATAGGCAATATTCCTGGTGTCAAGTATAGTTGCACTGAAGATGACACTACTCAGACTTCGGCTGCAGTAACACGAGCCATGGCTGAGGCTCCAAACTGTGTCACCCCGGTGACCATTGAATCGCCGCAAGATCTGATGTGTAGCCAACTTGTTGTCCAAGAACAACTCTCTGACCCGACACTTGCTACCGTGCGGAAGAAACAAAAGGGTAGAGTGATAAAGTATTCACGGGGAGGTCAAGCCAAGTTCCTTCACAAACAAGGACGGCTCTACCGTGAGTCACGAACACCTGAGGGAGAGGTTCGATTGGAGTTTGTCGTTCCCACCAAGTACTGCCAAGCAGTGTTAGAATGGGGTCATTGTTCAGCCTCAGGAGGTCACATGGGCAAAAGGAAGACCCATGGCCATATCCAAGCTGACTTTTTCTGGCCAGGGGTGGGACGAGACATAGATAGTTTTGTGCGTTCCTGCAATGTGTGTCCACGTACCACGAATCAGGGACATGTCCTTCCTGCGCCGTTTGAACCCACACCCATAATCTCTGAAGCAGTTGAAAGAGAGGGCAGTGGTAATGTGGTTGTAGACCCGATGTCTCGCCTACTAACTGATGACTAATACGGGCAACTGTTGTAGGCTGGGTTCCGTAAGATAGGCGTTCTCAGAGATTTGAGTAATCCAAGGACCAGCTTGGTTCCCAGTTAAAAGTGTAGACCTGACGTCTCACCCGTTGGCCCCACAGGACACAGTATGTCCAGGGCCTGTACATATATACCATAAGTTAAGGGGGGAAGTTTGAGAACCCCGCAGAGACAGTCCGAGGCTGTGTATGAAATACCTTGTGGAACGTCTCGAGCTGTGGGCCTCTCTGAGGATTCCCAGAGAATGCACATTATCCACATAAGTGTTCACGCCCACGGTGGGTGTTAAAACGTGACCTGAACGAGATTGCGTAGCGATTTTCAGCTTCCTGTTATTAGTCATAAGTGTAGTGTTAGGTTAACCAGTAAACTGCCCGTTCTAAGAGATTTGAGCAATTAAAGAACTGACACGTTTCCTGGTTAATAATGTTAGGTTAACTAGTAAACTGCCCATTCTAAGAGATTTGAGCAATTCAAGAACTGGCACATTTCCTAGTTAAAACCAGTAAACTATAAGGGTCCTGAGCGATTTGTGAATCCTAAGACTACATTTCCTGGTTAATAATGACATAAGTACTGATTGCTAGGCAGAGAGAGAGAAATGACACTTCTGATGCTCCACCTTGATTCCTTTCGCAGGTGCAGCTGGTGGGTGCAGCATTGTCGTGCAGATCAGCTGGTCATCCCTGTCGCATGCTGCTGCCCCTTCTCTTCTGCCTCGTCGTCATTATTTACTATAAATTTGAATTAGATGATTTTACACATAGGTACAGTTACACCACAACTGTCACACCTACACCGTGTATTACATACATCACGTAACATAACACTTAGTTGTTAATGTAAATGTAGCGAACTTTTCACTCAGTTTAACCTGAGTACAGGATTTTTCACTGTCGTTACAGAGTTTTTCCCTCAAGCTTGCTTCTATTAACGTAAACGCGAGGTTTCTTCGCTCACTGGCGACTGTGACTTTCTCCTGTAGCAGGATAGCACACACACACCACAGTGTGAATCTTGTGTGACTGAGTTAGGATTTATATATATGTATATTGAATTTTTTTTTCTGAAGAAATTTATTTTTTATTTTTATGGGGCGTTATGTCATGAGTCGGCGCTATTATGTAATTGAATAAACTCGTGACATCAACTTTGGTGGGAAGCCGCAAATTCTAGTGGAATCCCAGTATTTATCGCTCAGTTTAACCTCTACATATTCACCCGGTCGGGAGTGTTTTCAGAACAATTTTTCACTGTGTCATAAATGATCATCTTTGTGCGAAACATTAGCACTTCCGCTGAGCGATTTATTATGGGCGTGTTTCGCTCATTTTAGCTGTTAGCAATGCGGCCACGACACTCGCCTCTTTCCCACGATTTGAAGTCAGTCAAGATTTGTATGCCATGGAAGCAGGTAGTGTGTGTGGCAGTGTTCTTCCTCAACAACGCATAGTTCCCACTGCCGCCGTATTCCCACCTAGCATGATTGGCGAGAGACAGCATGTGCAGTGTCCATCCACTAACGACGCCCAGTCATCTGCTTTGTCCACTTTTCTGGCCAGTATTTTCTTGTTGTTTTTTTCCTAGGTTTAAGAGCTAGCTTTTGAGTGAGCGAGTGAGTGTGATCTTATTTTGAAATGTAACGTAAATTTATTTCTTTGTAATCAATAAATATAACAGTTCTTCTTCTCGAGCTTAATGTAATGTAAACTCGTGTTTTATTTTCCATATTAAGCTTATTTCACTTATAGCTCCTAGTTTGCATAAACGCTTTGCTATTCATAACTGATAATTAGGCCAGTCCTTTTGTATTAAGCTTAAAATCCGTTGTGCCAACCAGGAGTTAATGCACCAGCAAGAATCTGTTATCATTAATAGCATTAGTTATTGATTGTCAGGGGTGAAGTCACTTTCTCCAGAGGCTAACAGTACTAACAAACAGCAATTGTGAGGAATTAGTCTCTGCTGTGTACTGTTGAGAAAGATTATAAATTCTTGTCCTTAGAGAATCGGCGAAGCAAGCTGGCATAAAGTAATCATTGCTTGATTTTCTCAAGACAGTTCATTGTCCCTGCTCTCAGTATTATTGAAAATTATCCTTTAATATAGTATACTCTTTAAAAACTCCGTGACATATACCTTACAATAATGTTTTTCAATAACTTGCTCAAATGCAAATACCAGCATCATTTTCTTCTAGAATCACGTTACTCTTATTTACCTTGGGAAAAGTGCACTTCATAATCACTGTGAATAGAACATTTTTGTCGGTGTTGCCAGTATACACACGTTCACATTTTAATATTCTGATATGATAATCCATCGATAAGCTGATACATATAAGTGAAAAAGATATGAGTCTATAGTTAATTATTAGTGCCCACCCCCTACCCCACACACACACTGCTCAGTGCTGCTTACCGATCTGCAACCTTCACCCTTTGGAGTTAGAAACCACAGTGGATGAATGGTATCGTGCTGGATAAGAACCACTAACCTAGTGCGAGAAAGAGCTGAACATATGTAATAAAGTTATTTATCTTTGACACTGGCTCACTTGTTTCTGACACTGATTAAGCTGGTTCTAAAGACGCTTGTACAATCTTACCCGTGTAGCAATCCATATTGATTCCTTAAACCATTGCGACATCATGCCACTTGCAACAATCTTGTGAGTAACTAAATCAATCCTTGGCTTCAAAGGTGTATTACTCTGCAGCCCAACCCCTATACTGAAGGGCCACGTACATTCCTGGAATACAAATAAATAATACAAATCTATTCAAATGACATTAGAAGCACTCTATGTAGGTTCTTTTTTTTTTTTTTTTTTTTTTTTTGGTCGGTAAGAGTTACGAGTCCTTAGTCTAACATGTTAAGTGAAGCCTTCAGCTAACCTTTATAAAACAACAACGGAAATCAACATTTAACTGCTGTGTGCTCTGTTTCGACTAAACATGAACACCCTGATCAGCAGAAATCCGGCTTATAAAGACTGACTTTTTTACTCTTGAGGTCATGCAGAAGGATTTCATGTGAAAGTGTGCATAATGAAGTACGGAGGTGTACTATGGTAAATGACACAGCATTTCAGGGAGGAAAGAATGAACATTTTAAGAATTAACTACAGTGTTTTTGCTTAAGTACAGAAGTTTGACGTCCAGATCTCAGTGTTCCAAAGTCATCCTCTTGTCTGAGAGCAGGACAAACTTTAGTGGATGATGGCAATATGAAGATTTCTAGGGGTGATGGTATGAAGCAGTAATTGTGTCTACAATTATTTGAACTGCCTTGGGTTATGGTGGAGTATGTTGTCTAGGCATTATATTTAGAGCAGTGAAAATGGCTGGTTAGTGGTTTTTATGGTGTAGGTAGTGCAGTACGCAAGATACAAATGAGAATGATACTATCCTGGGCTAAATCAGCAAACTATGAGCCTCTCATTATGATCAGGTTCATGAGTAACAATTTTGTTTCTTGTTGAATGTCATTTGTGTTTGCTGTCTTTCTGTGTGGTATTGATTGTTTTACATATGTTCATTTGCGAATGTGGGAATCAAATCTGTGATAAAGTTTATGTAATGCAGAATTGTGATGATGAATTATATCAACTTTATATAATTCTTATCACATACTTACTGGCCTTACCATTATACTGAGCGTCATATTATTGCACACAGTATGTACAAGCCTTACTTCTACAGTGAGCGTCATATTATCGCCATCACACACAGTATCAGTAGTGTAGGTAGTTGTGATATTCTTTGTAACAGAGCCGAAGGCACAACGCAACATTGCACTCTGCACACTCGTACCTTGTGTCTTTTCTCTGAATGGCTGGTCTTACTGTCGAGTGCTTGCATACATGGCAGCAGCGCTGGGGTTTACGACGGTTTGGTTGGGAAGGGATAGTGCTAGGGTAGTGATGTCCTGTGAGGCGTAGGGGAGTCTGGGCAGCCATGGGGGTGCGGGTGCAGTGTGGGGGCCTGTCCTGTGCTTACCTGGCGATAATTTCACAAGACAGCTCCCTCACAAACCCCTCAAAGGTCTCAGAGATTCCCGTTGTCATGGCGTGGAGGTAGTGTGCGTTGAGGACCGTGATGTCGAGCAAGAGGAAGAAGAGCTTTTTGTACCACGTCATCGTGGTCCTGGCACAGTCCACACTGGAAATCATGGAGTCTCACTGATCCACTTGCCTCATGTTGAGATTGTAGTCCAGTACCGACTCAGGTTTCCAGACGTGGCGCCTCCTCTCGCTGCGGTGATCAACGGAGTCTGTGCGGTGCATCAGGGGGCTGTGTAGAGTTGACAGGAGGCAAACTTCCCTGTTGTGGTTCCACAGGGTGGCAAGGATGTTATTTGCCTAGAAGAAAACCACCTTATTTTTGTCAAGTTTCCTCCCTACCTTGACCATATGGCTACGGTTTCTCTTTACTGTACCACAGACTCCAGTGTCGTGTTGGTGAAGGAACTGATCGAGAAGAGGGCTAGTGTACCAGTTGTCCATGTACAACACATGACCACGATGAAGGTACTCTATCATTGTCTTCACCACGGCCCCTGAGAGTCCAATACTACGATCTTTGTTATGTCTGTCTGTGCGCCCGTGTACAAGACTATGTCTTGCACATAACCAGTCTTACACATAACAAAGATCTTGAACTCGAAAGGGTGTCTCTTGCTGGGTATGTACTGGCGAAAGGAAATATTGCCTCTCCACAACACAAGACTCTCGTCTATGGTGATGTCTCTGTAAGGATAAAATGACGAGCAGAGCATTTCCCGTAGGTGATCAAAGACAAGCCTAATTCTCCTCATTTTATCTGTGTTATTGGCATTAGCAGGGTTGTCTGCATCACAAAAGTGGAGGCGGCTGAGAATCTGCTGGAATCGATTACGACCCATTACCTTTCCAAAGAAAGGTGTGATGGTCATTGGGTCCATGGTCCAGTATGCAGGAATTTGATTTTTTCTTACAACACCCATCAAGAGAACCAGGGGAAAAAATAAGAACATCTCAACAAGGGTTACAGGATAGTCATATTGCTGGGAGTGCCTGCTTGTTGTACCTACAGTAGATGTTCACTTTCATGGCACTGGCTTCTTGCAAAGAGGTTCGTCTGCTCCACTATGCGGCCCACAAACTCCTCCCCAAAGAACAGGGGGAAGAAATCCACCCTAGTGGAGCCTGCATGCATACCTAGAGCCGTGCAACAAGACCGCCACTCCTGAGTGAAAGGGTGAATGATGGGAATAAAATTACTCTCATCTTCCCAGTTCCACGACACACAACCATCTCCAGCCTCGTCCCCATCATTGCCTTCGTCAGGGTGGGGAGATTGGGGAGGTGGAGAGCGGCGCCCTTCCTCACTCGCACTTCTCTTCCCTCTCCCTTTTCCTTTCCCCTTTCCATTCCCTTTCCTTCCTTTCCCCACATCATGGGGCTGTGGAGAGGAAGTGAGGGAATATTGTGGGGCGAAAGACGTGCTAGGGAGCGGCTCCACCTCGCCTCCCCAATGCCCACGTACACCACGTGCTCGCGCTGCCTCCTTCACACCACTTTCCCTTTCACCACTCACTCCTGCCACGCCATTTTCCCTTTCACCCCGCACTCCCGCCACACCACTTTCCCTTTCACCCCTCACTTCCACCACACCACTTTCGCCTTTCCCAGGCAATAAAGAAGGATCATACCTGATTTGCCTTCTCGCTGCACCTTCTGATCCTCGAGGTGAAATTTTCTCCCTCCCCAACCTCGAGGTTGCATCACGTCCTATGCCGCCCTCCTCGTCCTCGTCCTCGTCCTCATCAGAATATCTCTCTAGAGGCTGGAGAGAGGTCCGTGCATGTGTATGGGGTCCAGGCTGGCCTTCCCTCGCCTTACTGTACATAACATACCGCTTTTTCCTCAGCAAAGGGAGCTCCTCATCACTGCTTGTTGTTTCCTCCTCAGACTGCACATAATCCCTATCCTCCACATCGTCATCCAGTGGAGAATCACTATCTCCAGTGAAGGAATCCAGGGCGGATTGTATTTCGTCCTTAGAGAGACCTTTACGCGCCATGTCTGACCTGGGTCACTGCTAACAGGTGAGTGACCGAGACAAGGGTGCGCGTGGGTCACGCGAGGTCTGGGATGCTGCTCGCCTGGTGTCAGTTAGGGGAGGTTAGCCTAGGTGGGCAAATCAAAAATCTCGCGCGAATTTTGAAAATTCTGCAAATTATGAACTTTGCAATTGAGGTGCGTTAAAGTACGTCAACAGATTGGCAGTGACAAAACGTGTGGACGTTAATTCACGTCGATGGGACGCTGCGGGTTAAACTCAGCTCATTTTTTCCTTCAGTTCATATCCCCTTTGGCCCTTTTCCTCACAGAACCACAAATCTTACCCTCTACTAATATATCCCCATTTTGTTTTCCCAGTTACCATCTCCTTACAAACTTCCATAACAAGGGCAGCACCTGTTGTTATATCAAATCCCAATATGCAGTTGACACTATTTTAAACTTCACATCATCCAGTTTTGATTACTCACTATATAAACTAAATTGTCAAAATATTACCAAATATCTTTGTGTAGTTTATTGCTCCCCCAATGCTTCTTCGGAACCCAGTGTATTTGATTCCATATCCACACAGTTGAGTAACCTTATCCTTGCCCTTAGCACCGAAATAATCATTTTTTTTTTTTTTTTAATTCTCCCAGGACTGACGACACTGGTCTAGAGTGCGAGCTGTTTGCAGAATTGTTTAATCTCACTCAGCTGGTAAAGCAACTAACCCGAATACCTGATAATCCTAACCATAATGCCCATCTCTTGGATTTATTCTTGACAAATAATCCAGATCAATATAGGATAGAGGTACTGTCACCACTTGAATCCCCTGACCACAAACTCATCAAAGCCTCATTAGTTAACCCCCCCACACCTCCCTGTTCTGAATCTATCAGGGTGGCCCGATGGCACTTTGATACGTCAAACTGGGGTGGATTTAGAAATTATCCTGCTGACATTCCATGGCAGTCTTTCTTCTCTAGTGATCCTAATTCCACCCAGTCCCACACTTGCGACTTAATACTAGGTGGTATGGATTTATTCATACCAAGTCAACAGTTCACTAAAAGATCGAACTCTCCATAATGGTTTGATGGCAATTGTGCCAGAGCAACAGCTCAAATGTCATTAGCATATAACTCTTACTTAAAATCAAAAATATCTGAATCACTCTCTCAATTAAAAATTGCTAGAAATCATGCAAAAGCTGTATTCAATCTAGCTAAATCAAACTTTCTTCAAAAGCAAGCATCAAACCTACTTAACAGCCGTAATGACAATAGAATTTTCTGGACAACTCTTAATTCTTTCAAATAATAACTTTAATAAGTCATCTTCCATTCCCTCACTAAAATCTTCAGATGGCAACATTACAATGACCCACGTGGGAAAGCAGATATTTTTGCCAGTACATTTGACAGAAACTCTACCATAGACGATACCCTGGGGGTAGAGTTTTTTTTTCAAGAATACTCCCCCAGTATCCCTGCTTGTCGTAAAAGGCGACTAAAAGGGTTGGCGGAGGGTTAGTGCCCCTCCCCGGAAAACAAATAACTAAAAAAACAAACAATAAGTCTCGGACAAGGACTGACCAAACGATGACGACCAAGAACTGGACAAAGGACATGGTTATCGGAACGTGGAATGTAAGGGGAGCGAATGATGAGGTGAAAGAGAGAGAGATTGTCCAGGTGCTTGAGGGTGCGAAAGTGGATGTATGTGGAATAACTGAAACAAAATGGAGAGGAGAAAGTGTGAGAGAATGGGAGTATGGATGGGGTATATGTGCAGGAGTAGGTGAGAATGAGAGGGCAAAGGAAGGAGTATGTATAGTTGTGAGTAAAAGATGGAAGAAGAGCATAAGACAGTATGGATCAGTTGTGTCAAGGATTGTGTGGGTAAAGTTGAAAGTTGGAATACAAATGTGGGTGATTGTGTGTGTGCATGCGCCAATGCAAGATTGTGCTAGAAGAGTGCTAGAAGAGTTCTGGACAAATGTAGAAGTGTGCATGGAAAAGTTTGGAAGGAATGAGAGTGTTTTTGATCGGTGATATGAATGGTAAAGTTGGGAATGTGAAGGTGGATTGAATAGTTCGTGAGTGGGGTGTGCCTGCTGAGATAGATGAGAATGGGAGTGCGTTAGTGGACATTTGTGCTGGGAGGGAGTTGGTGATAGCCAATACCCTCTTCAGGCATAAAATGATCCACAGGTATACATGGCGAGTGATGAGAAGGGTGGATGGTGATCTGAATGAAAGGAAGGCAATGATTGATTATGTGTGTGTAGATGAAAGGATGCGAAGATGTGTAATGGATGCAAGAGCTCATAGAGGTTGGGGGAGTGGACTTTCTGACCACTACTTGGTGGTGGCGAGAATTAGAATTCAAGTGAGATGGAGGAATAGAAGAAGGGAAAGATGAGAGGAAGGAGTATTTGCAAGGAGAGTGGAAAGGTTACAAGAGGATGAGAAAAAGGCAGAGTATAAGAGAGAAGTGGAGGAACAATTGGGCAAATATGAATTGGAGCAGATGGTTGACGTGGAAGGTGTGTTTGGGATATTTACAGAAGAAATATGTGCAGCATGTGATGTGGTGTGTGGAAGGAAGAGAAGACGGATGGGGGTGAAAGGAACAGCGTGGTGGACTGAAGAGGCGAGACAGGCTGTGGCACAAAAGAAGAAAACATACAATGAATGGATGAGAAATAGGGGCGTGGGAGAAGTTGAGAGGGGGAAGAGAGAGTTATATGTAGAAAGAGAGAGGTGAAAAGATTAGTAAGAGAGAGTAAGAAGAGAGTGGATGAGGAATTTGGAAGGAATTTGAGTGTAAAGTGGAGGGACCGTAAGAAAATGTTCTGGAAAGAGATGAAAAGAGTAACACAGGGTGAAATTGAAGTTAGCAGGGGAGTGAAAGATAAAAATGGTAGATTACTAGTGGAGAAGGGAGAAAAAGTGAGCAGATGGAGAGAACACTTTGAGGAATTGTTGAACATACAGGATGGAAGTAATGCGAGTATAAGTGGCTGGGGAATGGCCGGGAGAAGGAGGGAGGTGAGAAGACAGGAAGAAATCAGTAGGATAGAAGTTGTGGAAGCAATGAAGAAAGTTAAATCAGGGAAAGCCCCAGGAATTGATGAAGTGTGTGGTGAAATGCTGAAGCATGGGGGAGAGATAGTAGTAGAATGGATGTGGAAGATGTGCAGATTGGCCTGGGAGGAAGGTAGAGTCCCGGAGGATTGGAAGTCAGGTATAATTATTCCCTTGTACAAAGTAAAAGGGGAAAAAGAAGTGCTTGGTAATCATCGGGGCATTTGTCTTCATAGTATAATAGGAAAAGTGTATGGCAGGATACTTATTGACAGAGTTAAAGAAAGAACAGAGAAATTAGTTGGAGAAAAACAGGGAGGCTTTAGGAAGGGAAGAGGTTGTGTAGATCAGATATTCATTCTTAGATCTTTAGTGGAAAAGTTTCAAGAGAAGGGAAAGACGTTGTATGCGGCTTTCATGGATTTGGAGAAAGCATATGACAGGGTGGATAGACAAGGATTGTGGAAAGTGTTATGAATATATGGAGTAGATGGGAAGTTGTTGAATGCTGTGAAGAGTATGTACGATGGTGCGAAGGCTGCAGTGCATGTGGATGGTGAACTAAGTGAATTTTTCTCTTTGAATGTTGGGTTGAAACAGGGATGTGTCATGTCTCCATGGTTGTTCAATCTGTACATGGATGGGGTAATAAAAGAGGTACAAGGTAGGGTAGTGGATGTTGGAGTGGCCCTGGTGAGAGAGGATAGTGTTTGGAAACTCCCTGTACTGTTGTTTGCAGATGATACTGTGTTGTAGAGTGAAGACGAAGGGAAGCTGCAAGGCTTGGTGGATGAGTTTGAGAGTGTGTGTAAGAAACGGAATCTAAAGGTGAACGTAGGGAAGAGTAAAGTGATGGTCTTTGAGAGAGGTGAAGTCAGTGGATGTACAGCGAGGTTGGATGGTGAGGAATTGGAAAATGTGAGTACGTTTAAGTACTTGGGTAGTGTGATGAGTAAGGATGGAGGTTTGGAGGGTGAAGTGCTTGAAAGGGTACAGCAGGGAAGAAAGGTTGCTGGTTCTTTGAAAGCAGTGATAAGAAACAGGGAAGTGAGCATGGAAGTGAAAAAGTTACTACATGACAGTATTGTGATACCAACTCTAACGTATGGAAGTGAAGCTTGGACGTTGTTGGAAGGACACAAGTCAAGAGTGAGAGCAGTGGAAATGAGTTATTTAAGAGGAGCCTGTGGAGTCACATGGGGAGACAGGCTGACGAATGAGGATATAAAGAAGCGTTGTGGTGTGGATGTGGATGTGATAGGAAGCGTTATGAGGAACACACTGAGGTGGTTTGGCCATGTGGAGAGGATGGAGGGTGAAAGACTGACGAAGAGAGTGTATGTGAGTGAGGTGGAGGGGGGAAGAGGGAGGGGGAGGCCGAGGATGAGATGGAGGGATGGGCTGGATAGGTATATGAGAGAGGGGGATGCAAGTTGGGAGCAGGGCAGTGAAATGGCGGGGGACAGGGCGACATGGAGGCGATTTGTTTGTGGTCACCCCAAACGGGATTGAGGCGTCTGGCAATAGATAGATAGATAGACTTTTGCCAGAAACTCTACCATAGACGATACCAACCAGAATGTCCCAGTATTAGAACTTGACTCTCCCGAAATTGCCCCACTTAAAATGCAATGAAGATACATAAAATCCATCCTAGACAATTTACCTACCAACAAAGCTCCAGGGCCAGATGGAATTACGCCAATTGTTTTGAAAAAGTGTTCTCCTGAACTTCTCTCTGTTCTAGCTAAATCATTCAGACTATGCATACGTACTTTTTTATTCCCAAATTCATGGAAAGAAGCCAATATCCACCCAATTCCGAAGAAAGGAAGTTCCTCTGACCCCTCTGATTACAGACCAATAGCTGTCACATCTTCTCTTGGTAAGGTATTTGAAACTTTAATTAATAAGCAGATTGTTAAAAATCTTGAATCCAACAACTTAATTAGTGATAGACAATATGGTTTTCGCCACGAAAGATCTACCATTGACATACTCAATCTCCTAACTCATACCATCCATCAATCAATTGATCTACATGGAGAAACTCATGCAGTAGCTCTTGATATTTCTAAACCTTTCGACAGAGTATGGCATCGTTCCCTGCTGTCTAAACTCCCTTTCTGTGGACTAACGTCTTTTGTTGCTATGATTTCTTCATATTTTAGTGATAGGAAAATACGAGTAAAAGTAGATGATGTATATTCCATTTTCCACTCAACGCCAGCGTGCCGCGGGGGTCAGTTCTGGCGCCAATCCTATTCTTGGTTCATATTAATGATCTCTTATCTGTCATTCACAATCCCATCCATTCATACGTAGTTGACTCAACATTACATAGTTCATTCACACTCAGACACCCATTTACAAAGTCTAATATCTCTACCTCTCAACTCACTACAGCGATCTCCATAAATTAAGACCTATCTACGATCAGTGAATGGGGACAAAACAACCTTGTCTCTTTTAATTCTAATAAAACTAAATATATACAATGTACTAATATACAGATATTGCCAGATTCGTACATTACCTTCAGTGTCACTAATATTCCCATCTCCAAAAGTATTGAAATTCTTGGCATCTCAGTTAACATTGCCCTCAGCTGGACCTCTCATGTTAGACCACTTGCTAAAACCACCTCAAAGAAACTTGGATTATTGTACAGAGTCCGTAACTTCTTCGCTAATGAGCAGTTGGCTATAATTTATAAGAGTCATGTGTGCTCTCAGCTTGAGTATTGCTCACTCTTGTGGAATGGATGTGGAGAGGTTGCTTTAAAACAACTAGATAAAATTCAGAACAAAGCTGTTAGAATTATTAACAACCCTGCCATTACAAATAAACTACCTCCCCTGCAAGTAAGAAGGAATGTTGCCTCCCTTGCATTATTTTGCCGATATTTTTTTGGCAAATGCTCAGACGAAGTTGCGTCCATGGTGCCACCTCTCCATGCCTTCCCTCGTGCTACTCGGGCATCTGATAGCGCTTATGACTGGAATGTCACACAGCTATATTGCAGAACTTCTGCCTATCAGAATTCTTTCATTCCCCGAACTGCATCTCTCTGGAGCTCGCTTCCCCAGAGTTGTTTCCCTCCAAATTTCAACCCACAGCTGTTCAAGTCTAACTGTTACAGATATTTTATGAACAGAGGACACCAGTAATCTGGTCTATGGATTATTTTTTATTTTATTCATTTGTTTGTCCTTCCTCTGTTCTGTTATTTAAAAAAAAAAAAAATGATAATCTGAGTGATATGGGAATACGAAAAGGTATTAGTAATCGAGTATTTTCGAGAAGGTATTAGTAATCGAGTATTATCGAGATTAGGATGGTTTACCTAATCTTGCTTACCGATAACATAGGCTGATTGACTGATCTGAGTGAGAAGGTGTGAGGTTAGAAGCTACGCTTATAAATAAGATGAAAATGGTCACAATTGCAAATAATTATGTCATTGGGTCTTTTCCGTTGGACACACAAGGTTCATTCAATTTGTAACTTCTACGCAGACTTAGTTTAGCATGCCAATTATGAATTTCAGAACCATTTTTTGGAGAAAAGAATAATAAAAAAGTTACTACTAATAAAAAAGCTACAACCCTTTAAAAATTTAATATTTTGGTTTGGTTAGGTTAGTTACCTTTTCATGTTACAGTTTAATAATAATAATAATAATAATAATAATAATAATAATTAATAATAATAATAATCCATCCATCCATCACCCATCATCCAATCCTACGTTGCCCTATGAGGAGCGTAGGAGCCCGGGGCTAGGCAGTTGGTCCTGACATTTAAGACGAGAGTGACCAACCTCACTCATCCCTGAGTGGCATTACGTGAGCAATAAACGTCAACCATCCCTTGAATATAAACCTTCACCAGCTCAATCCGATTGGAGCACAATAATTACCCACCAAACCACAAGGCGCCAAAATTTGGTTACATGGTTACCACCCAGCGTAGTAAATGGTTTCCTGGTGTACAGGAAACCATTTGGCTTGTCACTCAGTGTAGAGTCACCCACAGGCAGAAGGAAGAGGAAAGAATGAAGGAATGCAAGACAGAAGAGGGAGTGTAAAGTCACCCGTAGGCAGAAGGACGAGGAAAGAATGAAGGAAAGAAAGAAGATGGAAGGAAAGAAGGATGGAGGAGAGGACAGGACAGACACCCGATAGCAGCACTACATTGAGTGAGTGGATGGTGAGCGCCCCCACCTACCACAAAATAATAATAATAATAATATAATTGTTATTATTAAATATCACTGTCAATCAGTTTCATCGCTCCGAGTTTGTCGCTGACAGCTGACCCTCTCCTGCCTATACACATCCCTTGCAGCTGGCAGCCGACCCAGTCACCAGTCAGCCGCTAAATGCTACTCTTATTTTGAAATAAATGTATAATAATCATTATTATCATTATTATTAACTAACATGATAAGGTAACCCATCCTAACCTAACCCACACATTGCAACACATAATTATAAATACTGTGTAGATTGTTGTCACTAATATTAATAAAATACGTTAAAGGGTTGTAACATTAATTTTTTCTTAATATTTTTTTTCCAAAAATGGTTCTGATTTTCGTAATTGGCATGCAAGACCACGTGTGTAGAAATTACAAATAAAATTGAACAATGTGTGTCAAACGGAAAAAAAAAATCCATAACATTAAATACTGTACGTGACAACATTATTCAGTATGTTTTAAATGTCACAAACGATACACGACACAAACACTGTCGAGGAGAGCTAACACGAGCTATATACAAACCCACCAGTGAGCGTTTCCACTTCGTAGTTGTACTGATGATATGTAACCACTGCCACTGTGAAATAACCTTCGTGGTTCGAAAGTAGGATGCCTAAGACAGATGCTGTAGGGTATTAGACCGGAAATGAGTTGAAAAAGGGCCTACAGCGATATCGAGAATTACATATAAACAGTAATGCATACACTGAAAGAAACGCATGTGGGAATCATTTTACAAACAATAACTAATATCATGCTTATGGCAGTGAGAGATGACGGTAATATTGTGGGAAGAGAGCCCCACCAAATCCCATGAAGCATTAAGTGACTACTGTGGACCGGCTAATGTTAGAATGCATGGCCCGTCTCCAACTGGGACTTAGACTCCGCTCTCGCCAGGGGGGTAAAGAAACTAATGCTCGTGATAGTACTTGAAACACACAAATCAAGGCCACAACTCTCACGACAGTTCCCTATTTCCTTCTATACTCTTTTCCCAATAACTTGTCCTAAAACTGCCATCACTCCACCTCCAATGCTGAGCTGTTACAACATAACAGCTCTAGCATAAAATATTAGTCACAAAGAACTTCTATGGAAAGGATGTAGAGCCATAGCAGTGTCTTTTTCTGACAACGACCTAGGTGAAATAGCTGTAAAAAACAAAAATTTGGACCAAGTTAAGGAGAAAAGAGTGTACAGCATCGTCAACATAAAGAGTTCATCCTGACTTACACTAAGAGTAGGCCTACAGCCATACTGAACGCGATGAGCGGGGAGACTTGAGCGGGGAGGGATGAGGTGACACGATAAAACACACCAAACTTTATGTGGGTGGCCACACTGAATGAGTGGGGAGGTTTGTCGCTCCGCTCGCCCTCCACACCTGTCGCTATGTGATGCAGCATGTTCCAAAATATCGTGCACTGCCTAGCGACATCCCCACTTCCCAGGCATTTGCATCATCATTCAGTCGTGCTGGTACTGCATGCTGGGTTGGTTGGGTTCTGGTAATTGTGTCTACTGAACAACTTATTGAAGCCATGTACCACAGGAGAGCTGTGTGGGATCCAAATGATTCACTCCACAAAAATACTAGAGTGTTGAAGAAACACCGGGAAGATATCTGTGAATAACTGCATACAAATGGTAAATTGTAATCGAGCATTATTTTGTCATACGATTGCTTAAGAAATGTTTGTTCCACTGTTGTTATAAAACCTATCAAAGACCATTAATGTCTAGAATTCCTATTATAGTAGCAGCACACGACTCTGAGGTTGTCAGTATCGTACCCTGGCAGCCAACAATTCAAAAGTGAGTCCGATTTCGTATCATATTCTACACGAATCATATTATTATGCACAAATATATTATCAACGAATATTATTATACACGAACATATTATACACGAATCACATGCGCCTCATATTGTACATGAGATCAGAAGCACTTTTGAATGGTAGGTTGCCAGGGCACGATAATAACAATCTCAGTGTCAGCACCGCGACTATAGTATTTAGTGCTCTATTCCCTTTGTTACATTGTAGGCTTAAAACTAATACAAAGATAAGTGAACACACTATATGTATTTGTATATGTATATATGTAACAAATATTGCCAATTTTATTATTTACCATACATAAATCTATGAAATATAATTCAGTAGATGGTGAATTGTTCAGCGGATATTTAGGCATGCTTCTGAGACTGTCGCCCGCAAAGTTGTCACTTCCTATTTGGACATGCATAGCGTTAACTCTTACCTAGCTGCTCATCACTCCACGCAACCTCCCTGCTTGTCGCATTCTATTTGGCTGTATCATAACGCAGCTAGGAGAATGTTGGGTACTACAGTGAACATCATAGGAAACAATAGTTACAGTTGCTGGCTATGTTGTCAAGCAGAGGTCAACTAAGGGCATGCTCGGGGGGATGTCATAATGATAAAAATCGGAAAATTAAAAACAATTATGGTAATGCATTCAGTGGATGGTGTAGCTCCTTGCCTGTCTACCATGGAACGCTCCCAGCCGTATGGTATAATTTAAATGCCCTACTATGCTTTTAAGTATCCCCACTCGAGTGGTGTTGCCTTACAGGAGGTCTGCTTTTTTTCTTATATTTTCTGTTTTTCAAAAAAGATTCCACCGATTTCTTTTCTGTTTAGTTTCTGGATTACTGTATGATATGTTCTAAAGCAGCACGCTGCCGGCAGTCCCGCACTGTCTCTGAACCACCAGCCTCACTGAGTCACTGCCTCACTGGCAGTAGGTCGGGATATGTTAGAGCAGGGGTGGGGAACCTTTCTCCTATTAAGGGCCATTACGATATTTTTAACATCATTCACGGGCCATATATATATATATATATATATATATATATATATATATATATATGGTATTATTGTATAATTATTCCCATACTTTGAATATGATAGCAACCCAGAGTGTGTCCTACCCGTCGCAAATTTCATTTTACTAGTTTAATTAACCACTAACTAATGTACCTGACTGAGGCATGCGGACATGTTGACGGAGTGGAGGCTAGGATATTATGTGTGTTCGTGCGTGCGTTAGCAAGGGTAGGGTGTGTGTTAGTACGTGCGTTACCGCTGCGTGGGTGGAACTGCGCATGTAAGTCGGCTTCAACCAATGACATTCAATAGACAATAGCCAATCAAGTGCATCCTTTTCATTTCCCCTCGAATTTCAAATTTTGATACTTCGTCAGTCCCCTGAACTAAGTCATTGCGCTATGGCGGTCTGTAATTGGTGCGAGTTAAATTACATGAAAGCTTTCGCTACGTTTTATGAAAACGAAGATAGTGCCATATCGTTCTTGAAAGACCATGGAGTATTTAGATCTACAGTTCCAAAGTGCCCAGAACATAATACAGACTTAGTTTTTAGAGAAAAAGACAAGATCTGGGGGTGGTATTATTTTAAGCTTTTCCACTCTGAACCTGAGGAGGCTATTGAGTTTCTTGTAAGGCACGGTGTATTACCTTCGGAAGTTTATTGCCCAGACTGTCAGGAACCGTGTAAATTAAGAAACGACAAACATCTGTGGTACTGACGTGGTCGGTACAAAAAATGTGCAAAAACCAAGAAACGGACGACTCGTCCTGGACCATCGTATCTCTAGGTAAGCATTCCCCTAGGATTGGTTAGGTTAGGTTAGGTTAATGTCAGGGGGGTCTGGGGGGCGGAGCCCCCCAGTTAGGAAACACGAGGTCGATAAGAAGCTTAAAATTATATTTTTCTGTGGTTTTTGATGCGATTTGAGTTGTTTTTTACTTCACTTTTTTGGGAAAATGCTTGATTTCACCTACTTGTCCAAAGTTCATAATTGGAAAAGAGGGAAAATGAGGCATTTCCGACGAAAATGAAGGTCAGAAACATTCGATATCGCATCAAAAACTGCCAGAAAAATATATTGCACTACCTAGGAGGTGTATTGTCCACTTGTAAAAATTTATCGGTTTAAGTATGGTTAGGTTAGGTTTATTTCAGCAAGGTTAGGCTTTAGCATGGAATTTTCATTTTCCTAGTATTTTCAGTGTAATTCATTTGAATTTGACCTTCATTTCTGTCAGAAATCACTCGTTTTTGCGTAATCCAACCTGCCAGAACCTCCTGTTCAACAGTGAAACATTGGAGGTGGGGGGGGGGTGTAACTCAAAAACGAGTGATTTCCGACAGAAATGAAGGTCAAATTATAATGAATTACACTGAAAATACTAGGAAAATGAAAATTCCACGCAAAAATGGCGTGCGGGAGTAAAAGTAAAAATTTACCATATATATATATATATATATATATATATATATATATATATATATATATATTCTTTCATGAGTTTATGGAATTGCATTTTTGAATTGCCTCGCGGGCCTCATCAAATGGTCTTGCGGGCCTTATACGGCCTGGAGGCCGGACGTTCCGCATCCCTGCGTTAGAGTAGCGCCTTGCTTATGGTTTTTATTAATATACCCCTTTGTGTGCGTTTATCTGGTGGATTGCCTTTATTTATTTGTGCCAGAATGCATCCTAAGAAACATGCACAAAAGCTAAAAGAACGTTGGACACGGTTGGAACAATGGAAGAGAGAGCAGAGAGAGTGGAAAAAAGAAAATATCTCTGCTACTGACGAGTCCAGCCATGCCACTCCACCTCCCACCCGACGTGCTTCCACTCCCGCCACAGCCACACCACCTGCTACAGTTACAGCCACAGCCACACAACCTCCTCCATCCACAGCCTCGCCAAGCACATCAGCAATGCCAGCGTCAGTAGTGCCAAGATTTTCCACAAGAATGAATGACTTTAGAGGGACAATGCCATTCGTGGGGAAAAAACTGCTTGGAACTGATGAAACTCTTGCAAATGAGGGTGAAGGTGGAAGAGATCAGATGGTAAAAAAAAAAATCGGTGCAAAATACAAGATATTGTGAATGTGCGGGAAATGTTGTATGGCAGGTAACTTATAAACTGTGATATATTTCTCACCCTGCAATGCTGTCAGTATGGATATATATATATATATATATATATATATATATATATATATATATATATATATATATATATTGTTTCAGAAGAAAGATATTTATAAGTATACATGGGTGAGAAAGGAGGGTGGAAGGGTTGTTGATAGAGCTTTGATGGACTATGTGGTTGTGTCTAGGAATGTAATAGGAAGATTGTTGGATGTGAGAGTTCTGAGAGGGGAGGGTGGAGGTATGTCTGACCACTACCTGGTGGAGGGAAAGTTAAGAGTAGGTAAGAGATGGGTGAGAGCTAGGAGGGTTAGGTGTGGCAGGGAGGTTTTGAAACTGAGTGAGTTGGATACAAGAGAGAAAAAGATAGAGTATCAGGAGAAATTGAAAGATGAGTGGAACGCAGTGAAAGATCGTGAAAATGGCAGTGTGGAGGAGGAATGGCAGTTGTTTAAGAGTGCTGTGGTGGGGCATGCAGAAGAGGTGTGTGGTGTGAGACGAGTGGGTGGTGGTGTAAGAAAAGGAAGTGAATGGTGGTGCGAGGAAGTAAGTATGGCTGTGGCTGAGAAGAGACGTGCATATGAAGTGTAGCTGCAGAGGAAGGATGAGATGTCATATGAAAAGTATAAGGAAAAGAGGAATAAGGCGAGAAGGGCTGTGCGTGATGCTAAATTGGCAGCAGATGAGAGGTGGGGTAGGCGGCTGACAGAGAATTTTCAACAGAATAAGAAAATGTTTTGGAAGGAGGTGAAAAGGGTGCGAAAGGGAGAGTCTGGGAAGGAAGAACGAGTAAAAGCAGAGGATGGAAGGATGTTAATTGAGATGGATGCAGTAAGGAAGAGATGGGCAGAGTATTTTGAAAGATTGTTAAATGCAGAAGAGGAAAGGGTGGCTGAGATTGAGGCGGATGGAAGGGTGCAAGGAATAAATGTGATGGGAGAGTTGAATGATTCTTTGATCACGAAGGAGGAAGTGGAGAAGGCAGTAAAGATGAAAACAGGGAAAGCTGCAGGTATGGATGGGTGTGCTGTGGAATGCCTGAAGGGTGGTGTTTTGACTATTGTTGACTGGTTAGTAATATTGTTGAATGTGTGCTTTGTGAAAGGTATGGTGCCAGTTGACTGGGCAAGTGCTTGTGTGGTCCCGTTGTATAAAGACAAAGGTGATAAGTATGAATGTACTAGCTTTAGGGGTATAAGTCTGTTGAGTGTTGTAGGTAAGGTGTATAGTACAGTGTTAATTATGAGAGTTAGAGAGGGTACAGAGGGAGTGATTGGTGAGTAGTGCGGCTTTAGGAGAGGGAAGGGATGCGTGGATCAGGTGTTTGCTGTGAAACAAGTGTGTGAAAAGTATTTAGCAAAAGGCAAGGATGTGTTTTGGGCATTTATGGATTTAGAGAAAGCGTATGATAGAATTGATAGGGAGGCTTTGTCGACTGTTTTAAGATTGTATGGACTTGATGGTAGGTTACTAAAAGGGGTGAAAAGTTTTTATGTAAATAGTAGAGCGCGTGTAAGAGTGGGAAATGCTGTGAGTGATTGGTTTCCCGTGAGAGTGGGCCTGCGACAGGGATGTGTGATGTCGCCTTGGTTGTTTAATATTTACATGGATGGTATTGTAAAGGAGGTGAATGCAAGAGTTTTAGGTGGAGGTCTGAGTTTGGTGAATGTTGATGGTGGAGAGTGGAATCTGAAGCAGCTGCTGTTTGCAGATGATACTGCACTGGTGGCTGATTCAGAGGAGAGATTGAGACAGTTGGTGGAGGAGTTTGGAAGGGTGTGTGAAAGGAGGAAATTGAAAGTAAATGAGAATAAGAGTAAAGTGATAAAGTGTATGAGGTTGGTAGATGGTAGGGGGATGAATATAGTTTTGAATGGCGAGTTGCTTGAGGAGGTAGAGTGTTTAAATATCTAGGGTCACATGTTGCTGTGGATGGAAGAATAGATGCAGAAGTGAAGTTTAGAATAAATGAAGTAGGAAAGGTGCTGGGAGGAATGAAAAAAAGTGTTTAGATGTCGTTCGCTTAGAATGGATGTAAAGAGAAGGCTGTATGAGGGGGTTGTGGTACTGACTGCGTTATATGGGGCTGAAACATGGAATATGGGTGTATCAGAGAGGAAAAGTTTGAATGTAATGGAGATGAGGTGTCTGAGGAGTATGTGTGGAGTGACGCGTATGGATCGAGTGCCCGAAATGATGAAGTGTGAAGGAGAACTGGAGTTGTTCGGGAGATGGCTGGTAGAGTTGAGCAGAGGGTGTTGCGATGGTTTGGGCATATGGAGAGAATGGATAATGAGCGATTGGTGAAAAAGATAACTAGATCTGATGTGATAGGTGTAAGGCTGAGAGGAAGAGCACGAATAGGATGGATGGACAGTGTGAAGAGAGCGCTAGATGTGAGAGGGATGTCTGTTGAGCAAGGAAGAGTGGCTGTGCGTGACAGAACTAAATGGAGAGAAATTGTGAATGAATAAGTGATGACGCAGCCATAAGGGGATATTCTCCCACATTTGGTCTGATCAGCTAGTCAGGTCAGGTGCGGGTAAGAGGATGGGTCTGTTATGAGGTGGCAGGGGTAAACCAGCTCTGCTGTCGGGCCCTGCTGCAGATGTCACTGATTGCACTGCGCAGTTGACCCTTGTGCGGTGTGGTGCGGTGAGGATCTGTCCGTTTTCCCCTTTGGGGCTAGGATGCGTATGAATGTGTTTGAATGGATGAGTAAATGGGGAGTGTGTCGTCCTGTCTCGGCTACCTCCCTTTCCTTGGGAGAAGCAGCCTAGGTATATAGATAGATAGATAGATATATGAAAATGCACCAGATGCTGCATCCCTTGAACATGGAACAGCAAAAATACTGACTGATTCTAACCTTCATCTTGTGTATGCCAGTATAATCAATGATTCAGGAAATGCTGGTCTCATAAGGTTGTGCTCAATTATGGGAATTCTGTGCATGTCAGCTGGAACATATCACAAATATAAAGATGTAATTTGTGATGCCATTGACAAGAAGTACAAGGAAATGGAGGCCAAGTGTGTTGATGCCATTTTCAGGCATTATTTAAGCCATAACATTGTGCAAGAAACATTTGAAGAGGATGGCATACTCAACATCGATGTGTCAATTCATGATACAGGGATGAAGAGAGGACATAATAGTAAGGTTGGAGTAGCTTTTGTCGTCGAGTGTTTGACAGGCATTATTTTTTTTTTTTTTTTGAAGTCCTCTGCTTATATTGTCATTCATGTGCATTGTTAGCTTATGTTGGATGATTACAGGAAGAAGTGTGAAGCCCATCGACCACTGTATATGGTAAATTATGAAGGGCCCTCTGGTGGCATGGAGCACCATGTTGCTTTGGCACTGTTAAGCCGATCCACACAGAAGATGCGGTACACCACCATGGTCAGTGATGGTGATGCTAACACATCTGAGGCAATAAAGAAACTGAAGCTTTTGGAGTTTGTGCTTGGGCGGGAACTTTTCCAGCCAAGTGGACAAACCACTTGCCCGCGCCTGGGGCTTGGAGGGCAGTCTGGCTCAGGTAGCGCTTGTGATAGGACACGCCCATGCCTGGACCTCTTAATGTAAAGTTGGCCTTGCTGTTTCTGTCTCCCTCCTGGTCCTCACCTCAACATGGCACAGTGGAGTTCAGCGGCTGACCCAGGGGTGGAGCCGCCAGTGTCTGAGCAGGCGAACCCAGAGTCAAAGAACTGGTTCCACTGAATGGTACTGGGAGACCAAGTGCACAGCAACATGTACAATGTGCCACCACCCCAGCTACAACCTCCAGGGATGGGGACAGCCTACCAGCTGGTGTACCCAGCCCTACACCCAGAAGCACTAGCCCAGTGGCGAGTGCTGGCACCACTTGCAACTCCCGGTAAGGCTACCATGGGAATGTCGCCATCCCAATTTGAGGCATGGGCCCGCAGTGTCAGGTGCTAAAACAATGGTTGCAGGTGGGTCCCACCCTTGGCCATGGGTTACATAAGATTGCTGCATCATCTTGAGGTGCAGCAATGCTTGGATGCACGGGTGGCCAAGCACAGATTCGAGGCCATTTTTTTTTTTTTTATGTGACCAACTCTGGGCATAGGCTTCACAGTCTGCTTTCAAGGCCCAATAGTCCTCCTACATACCGCACACCTCTACATGTCACCACCTCGGCACTAACACCCACCGTCCATATTGAATATATGCTAGGGCTGTCTCATACAGGATTGGTGTATTGGCATTAGCGGGGATATTTTTATGACGTCGACAGGTCTTCTGGTAGATCAGTAAAGTATGATTTTATGAAATTCAAATCCTTAAACTGTTCCCTGCCCCAGCGGGATTTGAACCCGGGTCTGTTAGGACTGCAGACCGCCTCTCTACCGATTGAGCCACCACCTCCCCACATGGCCCATAGCCGTGTTCACTGACTTCAGCAGGCTTGGCATCGGTTTCGTGGTCATGCAGCAGTACTGCCAGTGTGTGTCTCAAGAGGCCCCCTGTGCTAAATGGGTGGCTGGAAACTGGCCCTGTGCAGCAGTTGCCATCTAACATCAGCCAAGAACTACCCAGTGTTGGAGGGGGAGGCACTTGCCATCATATGGTGCCTGAAAAAGGCATGCCTGTTCCTGCTGGGATGTCTGGGCCTCACCTTCATCACAGACCACCGTGCGCAGAGGAGGCCGTCAGCATGATGAGGAGCATGGTGGTGGGCCCCAGGTGCACTGTGGGAGCATGGATGGACTTTTTAACATACATGCAGGAGCCCAATGATAATGTGTTCATATGTGGTAAAATGTAGGGCCAAGTTAGTAGGGCCTAGAGTGTGATTATAGGTGCCCCCAGTGTTCTCTAAATCTTGATGATTTCATGCTATTGAAAAGCTTGCGATGGGGCTGCACATCCTCAGAATGAAAACAGAAGTGCTGCAACAGCATTCAGTGTTGTGATCTGTGGGAGAAATCACAAACGCCTGTGAAGCGTTCAAATCAGTGGAGAAGATGGTGGGATTGCGCTGCCATAGAGGTGTGGCAGGTGCTTGAGTGAGTGACGAGGAGAAAACGGAAGCGGCCAGTGCCACTCAGTTGCAACAGGTGGGTGCAGGGCCACCCCAGCCTCATACCCCTCCCCCACCAGCAAAGGGTTGCTGCAGGTGTGGTGGCAGCCAGGGCAGCTGGGAGCACCGATGCCCTGCCGTCAAGGCCATCTGCCGCAGATGTGGGAGGGTCAGCCACTTCCAATGACTGTGTAGGTCAGTGATGCAGCCCAGCCCCGCCAAGACCACCAGCAATGTCACGATGGCCAGCACCGAGGCGTCAGCGTGCCTCAGGGTGGAAGTGATGTGTGATGATGCATCCTAAGCATGCGAGGTGATGTAAGTAGCCGATATGGGCACACAGGTATGTGTAGCATACCTGTGGGGCCTTAGGTTGACTCTGCAAAGTCTACAGAGACATACCATGAGTATTAATCACTTTGCAGGGGGGAGCATATGCATTGTGGGATGCAAGGAATGCTGCTTCAATGTGGGCAGAAGGACTGCTGTGGCGAACCTGTACTTTGCTGATGGGATGCAGTGGTTGCTTCTGTCACTGCAGACTTGCAAAGTGCTGAGCATGGTGCCAAATGACTTCCCCAACATGCTGGTGACTGTAGGGGCCGTTGGACAGGCGGAAGAGCCCCCAATTTCCACCCAACCCGATACTCCCCCATACACCCTGACGGAAAAAAATGTGAACCTGATGGAAAAGTGGTTCCTGGAGCACTTTGGGTGCACGACATTCACAGTGAATGGCACCCCCCTGCTGGAGATGAAAGGGCCTGCCCACCACATTCACCTGTGCCCCTGTTCAAAGCCCTATGCGGCGCACCCACGAGCATCCATCCCCTGCTACTCCAAAGATGAAGTTCGCCAGCAGTTGGAAGAAGATATAAGGAAGGGTATCATTGAGCCTGTACTGGCTGGAGAACCCACAAAGATGTGTTCCCGTATGGTGGTGGTTCCAAAGAAGGATGGGCGGCAGTGCAGAACAGTGGATTATCAGCGACTCAACTAGACAAGCCAGTGGGGCACCCACCACACCCGCTCTTCATTTGACATACTCACCAGTGTCCCGAAGCACACATTCAAAACAGTAGTGGACACTTATTCAGGGCACCACCAGATCCCCCTGGAAGAGGAGAGCAAGAAGCTGACCACCTGCATCATCCCATGGGGCTGCTTCCACTACTAGTGCACACCCATGGGCCACTGTGCAGGGCAGAACACCTTTACCAAGCACTTCAATGACTCAACAGCAGAGATACCCAGGAAACTGAACTGTGTTGATGACATGCCCCTGCATGACCATAGCATTGCCAATGCTTTCTGGCACACATACCAGTTCCTGCGAACATGTGCAGAAAATGGGATGTTGATCTGCCCATACAAATTCCGCTTCTGGCTTCTGCAGAAGAAGCATGACCTTCGCAGGTTATCTGCTCAGCTGGGAGGAGTATCAGCCTACCCAGGACTTGCTAGGCAGTATAACCAATTTCTAGATGCCGCTATGCCCCTCCCTCAAATATATCCGGTTGTGGTTTGGGCTGGTGAACCTGGTGGTGCCATTCCTTGCCTTGCACCACTCATGGAGCCCTTCAGAGAATTATTGAAAAAACCGTCAGGGAATGTGGCGTACTGGAATAGCCAACTCCAGTCCCTCTTCGAGTCAACAAAGGAGGCTATAGGCATGCTTGTGGTGGAGGGCCTCCAATATTATGACGCCACATGGCCCATAGCAGTGTTCACTGGCTTCAGCAGGCTTGGCATCGGTTTCATGGTCATGCAGCAGTACTGACTGTGTGTGTCTCAAGAGGCCCCCTGTGCTAAATGGGTGGCTGGAAACTGGCCCTGTCCAGCAGTTGCCATCTAACATCAGCCAAGAACTACTCAACGTTGGAGGGGGAGGCCCTTGCCATCATATGGTGCCTGAAAAAGGCACGCCTGTTCCTGCTGGGATGTTTGGACCTCACCTTCATCACAGACCACAGTGCGCTTTCCAGGATCTTCAAGGCCAAAGAGCTGATAGACATCAGCAACCCCCACATACTCAATCTGAAGCAGGGCATTCATGTACTCATTTCGGATAAGGTACCTGAAGGGGAAGGCAAGCCATGCAGCAGACTCACTCTCATGATACCCCCTATTATGGGGCTGACAGGATGGGACAGACCTGACAGAAGACTAGGCTACATGTGCCACAGTCATGGCAGTGATGACCTGTGGTCTAGAAGACAAAGAAGTCGCCATCATGGACATCTGTCAGATGGAGGAGGAAATACACCAGGACGAGGACTACAGGCTCCTCCATGAATGTATGAGCGCCGGGGACTGGGCCCAACTGGAAGGACAAGAAGCCGATAGCACTCCACCATACTACAGGATGAGGGGACACCTGTCATGCCAGGGGGACATTGGCATGTATGCCAGCGACGAAGAGCACTTGCGACTCATAATTCCCACAGCTCTTCGACACGGAGTCCTAGCCAACCTCCACGCAGGTCACCAGGGCAGAGACTCCATGCTCAGGCATGCCAGGCAATGCGTGCACTGGCCCAGCATAACTGCTGAGGTGGAACAGAAGAGGATGCACTGTCAAGTATGCGAAAGCAATGCCCCATCACAACCCATGGAAAACTTGCTGCCCACACCCTCACCAGAGTAACCCTTCCAGCAAGCAGTGGCTGACCTGTTCCAACTGGAGGGGGAGGAGTACATTGCTTATTCAGACAGGTTAACTGGCAGGCTGGAGGTGGTGCATCTGCCCAGGGGTACAGCCAGCTCATGGCTCATAACAGCCTTTCGTAAGTGGTTCAAAAGGTTTGTGTCCCAGAGGTCCTGTCTTGTGATGGGGGTATGAACCTCGTGAGTGAGGAAATGAGGACATTCCTATCCACTTGGGTGTGCAGTTGGGAGTGGCATCGGCCCATTATCCACAGCCCAATAGCTGACCAGAGGCCTCAGTCAAGTCTGCCAAGAGGTTGCTGAGGAATAACACCAGCTCTGGAGGCTCCCTGGACTCAGATGTATCCACCATGGCCATATTGCAGTACCTCAACACCCCGCTACACCACACTGATGCACCCCTAGCCCAAGTGCTGATGGGATGTCAGCTGAGAGACTCCATACCCACTACCAATTACACTACTCGATCAGCAGGCAGTGGGCCGGGATTGTGAGAAGCATGGAACATGCCATGGCTCACACTGGGGATGCAGTGGCCGCGAGATTCAACCAGATGGCACACAACCTTGCCCCTCTCAACCCAGGCCAGTGGGTGCACCTACAACCAGGAGATTGGGCAGAGGGATCGTGTAGGGGTTGACACACCAGCCCCAAGGCAATACCTGGTGCAGCTGGACAGCAGTGGGTGTCTCCCTCAGGATCTGCCACCACCTACACCTCTACAAGGACACAGGGGAACAGACACCCACCATGCACGTTGAGGGTGGTCCCTGGTGGGAGGATGATCGCAGGGGGGAGGCCTCTCAGCCTCTTCCTTGCCTGGAGAGACTGTGGCAAGCTAGGCGCTCTCCAAGACACCTAGAAAACTATGTACCATGACATTGCAGTGTTTTGTACCCCTAGGCATATTAGGGTGTATTGTAATGTGTATAACATTGTTGCACATATACCATGATACCTGAGCAATGGTTGCTCCAGTGCATGAAATCAAATTCCTTATTGTTCTAGTAATTATGGCATTCTGAAGTCAGCATATACATAACATGAAAATTTTAACAGCATTGTGTCATGTAATGCCTAGTCTCCAGTTATGATGAGTGTCAGTATCTGCCCATTGTTTTGTTATTGCAGTGACCTCCCTCCTCCTTGACCAATGTGCTTTGTATTAATACCGCAGGAAGTTGGGAATTCACTGTAATGGAGAGGGGGAGTTTGTGCTTGTGCGGGAGCACAGGAACTTTTCCCTCCAAGTGGTGTTCCCACACGCACCACCAGCCTGCGCCTGGGCCTGGGGCTTGGCAGGCAGCCTGACTCAGGCCGTGCTAGTGATAGGACATGCCCATGCCTGGACCTCTTAGAATAATTCTCAAGCTGGCCTTGCTGTTTCTGTCTCCCTCCTGGTCCTCACCCCAACAGAAGCCTTATGGAAAACTGGAAGTGGTGAATGAAGAGTGCAAAAATCACTTGCACAAAAGACTGGGAGCTCGGCTGAGAGCTCTCAAGTGATACTGTCAAGACCAGCACAAAAATTGGAAAGGTCAGGTACATTAACCAGCTTGAATATGTCAAGCAGCTAACAGATGATGTCAATGATGTGCTCCAAATTTATTTGAAAGCAATCAATGATCATGTTGGGAAAACTTGGCAATCTTTGAAGAAGGATACCATAGCTACATCTACCATTGCACCAGCTCAGATCAGAAACTCAGCATTCTTTGTGCCCAGATAATCAATGATCATACAAGGTATCTCTGGCTAAACGTGAAAAACTCAAGCCCCATGAAAAAATAAATGGCCACTTCACTGTTGGGTATGAACAAGTGAGTGTGGTTTTGCAAATTTACAAGAACCTCTCCATCAAAGAACTTCTACAACGCTGCCTCAAGAGAAAAACCCCAAACCCTAACAGAAAGTGATTTTGCAAGTTTACAAGGACCTCTCCACCAAAGAACTTCTACAACGCTGCCTCAAGAGAAAAACCCCAAACCCTAATGACAACCTGCACAGTAAGGTGTGGGGTAAGTGCCCTAAAGCCAATTTTGTTGGGTACAAGGTGTTGTTCTCATTGCAAGTGACTATTCTCCAGCACAACTTTGGCTAGGAAGAGGGGGCTGCAACGACTTCATTGGGTCTTCCCAGAACAGGTTTCACCAGAAAGTCTATGAGCTTCTTCGAAGGGAAGTAGCTCATGTCCCTTGCAATGAAGAAGAGCAAGAGGAAAAAAGCCACAAGATCTCAGCATTATGCACCTGAGGCCTTCTAAAGACTCAAACTTAGCAACAGTGAACTTGGTGGTGCCAGGTGAAACCATTTTTTATATAATCATTAATACTGTATATGCTGTGTACAGTGTATACATGTGAATGTAGGCTATATTGATGTTTATATAAAAGTATTATGCAGAACTCATCAGAGAGTGAAGGAGGGGGCCAAGTACCAGGATCTTAGAAGTAACTCAACAACGTGCACTTGGTGAGTTCACATACATTTTGATTCCAATTTTTTTCTGTTGTTCGTTTTTCATAGATTTCATTAAAATTAACGCAAGTTGTAGCTAGATAGTTGATTTATATGCACAAAAAGTTTCATCATGATTGGTCTTTCTGGTCTTCAAGAATCAGAAGTGCATAAACTACAACATTGCAAAACTTCTAAGTGCATTTTCTCAAAACTGTACTTTGTACAGTTCAAAGCAATAGAACTCAGAGGATTTAAGAGACATTTTTATGGGGTAAACGGCCTTTTGAGCAAAAAACAGACACCTAGAATTTGGTTTAGCCAACTTTTAAAACATGCAATACAATCTTTTTAGCTATAAGGTAAATGTATATGATTTTGGGTAGAATTTGAAATATTCATAGTTTATAACTAAAGATTTATAGAAAAATCGGTTAAGCCAAATGCTTCTAGTGTAGGGTGTACTTAATTTGAAGGAAAATGGGGTGCAGGTATGCAAGATTACGGATGTTATATAGTGATGTAAAAAATGGTTTTCGGTCATGAGTTAGACAGTTTATAGATAAATTTACGAAATTTGGCTGGGATCTTTCTTGTATGTATCTGCACACCCCAAATCGACCAGTCAGTAAGGACCCCCCCCCCTCCTCCCCAAGCTACCCCTAATTTAACTAGGAGAATCTTAGGTCCTACAATGGACCTCATAGGAAACAATAGTTACAGTTACTGGCTATATTGTTAACCCCTACACCGCGGGCTTGTTTACCAATTACTTGCGTGTCCCGCGGGGTTAGTTGGGCTCCGACAGACTCTCAAAAAATATTTGTTAAAAATCAGTTATTAGTCCTAGAATAATAAAATTATATATGCTTATAGCACATACCTTCAGCTTTCTCCTGGAATGATTGTTGAGCCTTCGTCTGTTTTCGTAGGACTTGTGGAGACCTCTGAATTAGGGTAACTAAGTCTCCACTTTACACTTCCCGACAACCCGTTATATGATTACCACAGCCAGATACAAACACTATAAACACTATTCTACCATTTTCAAGTAGTTTGGGATCCATACTAAAAAAAAAAACAGTGTGAAAGCAATGGAAATTACGAGCGCGTCTGATCGCCGCACTTGCGCTAGTTCGTTCTAGGCACTCTGTCATTTATTATTCATAAAACCCCTCACACTTTATATTTCTATTACTATATCACACTTATATATATCTGGAGTCTTTCTCCATAAGTTTCCTTCAGTCGTATTATTTTATTGTCACTGAAGTAATTCTATTTTTCAGTCAGTAAAATACGTAGAGAACCACTGATTCACTCTCACTGTTATAACATAAATTATTTGTACTCATATTCTTATATTACTAATTACTTACATTACCATTTACATTTTCTATTCTATTTTCAATATTTACCCTTCTATTTTACTTACAATATGTTATTCACTGTCACTTTCAGTAAGATGAAACTATAATACACTGTTCAATCATATGAACTGAACATCCATTGCTTTCACCTGCTATTTACACATTATTTACACATTATTTCCAAATAATTCTGCTTCCACACTTGCACTGTTAGAACTGCTTCTGGCTGTGATAATCGAAGAAGCAGGTTACACAGAGGGGAACCTGGCATTCAGTGCACTGCCAAGAGGTGCGTTTATGCTCAGGTGTGCAGCGTGTGGTATGCGCACATACCTGACACCTGCGAATCGCAGCCTTCCTTTTCCCTGTGGCAGGCATTAGCTCAAGTCTGTGCCGATCCATATACGCCCTCTGCTCAAGTCGGTCGGGAAGTGTAACTGGATGGCGCCTTGGAGTTGCTGCTTGCACCTTACCATATTTTTCCAGCAGCTGCTGGACACAAGTCCTGGCGAACAACCTCAGGGAGAAGGATTTGGGTGGCTTTACCTTCAACTTGTACAGGATGAAGGCGTTCAGCATCGTCATATCTACGAGATGCAGAAAAACTTTCCTGTACCACCTAGTATTCTTCCTGAGGCAGTCGATCTCACCAATCATCATGTCGGACTTGTCCACCAGCCGCATGTTTATATTATAGTCCAACACAGCATCAGGTTTCATCACAGGTTCGCCTGTCCTACGGTCGACCTTCCCACTGTCTCTCATCTCCCCCTTATGTACGGTGGTGAGCATGTGCACGACTCTCTTGTCATGCCACCGTATTGCCAGCATCTTCTCAGACTTGGGTAGGTGCACGTCTCCTCGCTGCGAGTTTCCCGCCTCTGGGAATTTGGGGAAGTTGGCACGATTACTTTTCACAGTGCCGCAGGAGCCAATGCCGTGCTCAAAAAGGTATTTGGCAAGTTTCGGTGCTGTATAGTAGTTGTCTGTATACAGCACATGATTCCCACCAAAATACTTTTCTAGGAGCAGTTTCACTACACAGCCTGAGAAGCCAAGGGGGTGTGTTTTATCGAGATCGACAGTGCTGGCTGAATATATGACGAAGTCAAGGATGTACCCCGTCTTACAGTCGCACAGTACAAAGAACTTAATTCCAAAGCGATGGCGTTTGCTTGGAATGTACTGGACAAACCGAAGACGTCCTCTGAACAGAACCAAGGACTCATCAATGACAACCTTCTGAAATGGGTGGAAGAATAACATGAACTTATCCTTCATTCTGTTCAGAATCTCCCGGATCTTCCAGAGTGGGTCGGTTTGGGAAGGTACATCATTATCGGCAAAGTGCAGGTTTCCCATGATGTTCCGGAAGCGCTCTCTGGCCATGTACTTGTTGAAGGTCGGTGAGGGTAGTAAGGGGTCCATGGACCAGTATTCTTCCAACTCATGCTTCTTGGAGTGTGGCATAAGTAGCATGAGGGCAAAGAACACATACAGCTCCTGCACTCCCAGCATGGTCCACTGTTGCATCTTGGCTGCACCTGTACCACTAGCAGCACGTTGTGATTCGAACCTGTTGGTCTCATCACATATGTGCTGCATGACTTCGTCATCTAGGAAGGCCAAAAGGTAGTCGACACACTCAGCATTTTCGTCCATAGTGAAGGCAGGCTGAACTCCTGACGAGCTCTCACCGAAAACCAGGTTTTCGGGGACAAAATCTGACCCTTCCGTCCACGCGAAGGCGTCCAGGATTCCCTGGCGTGGTGGTGGAGGGATGGTGGTGGTGGTGGTGGTGGAGGTTGGCTGAGAGGGAGGCTTATCTCGGTCAAGGTCACTCGCACTGACCCTAGGTTGCTGTACAGCACTAGCAGCCCTTACCCTACTAGCTAAACTACTTCTCACTCTCTTAGATCTACCTCTACCTCTACGGCCGGCCTTCACTGTTGATGCTGGTGGTGACTCCGACGACGAAGACTCCGGAGATAACTCAGCCGACGATGATGACGAGATTAGTAAAGCGGGGCTTGGGGAACGGGGAGGTGAATGCTCTCGTGACTCATGGTGGGCTGGGTCACGTGGGGGCATTGTTCTGGGGCTAACACGCCGCCTTTTCACTCCCTTCCCAAATTCTTTTCCTTCCTGCACTAAAGGCTCCTTTCCCTTGGAGCTAGACACAGATTCACTGGTAGGAGCACTTGTCGCTGTTTCTGGCGCGATAACTTCACCCGGCTCATCACACGATTCACCGGAATCATCAAAATCGCTGTCCATTATTATCATCGACAATTCAGCAAGTTCTCATGCCACTGCAGAGTCACTGAGGCCTTTCCTGCTTGCCTCAACACTTTTCTTGGGGGTAGAGGTCACGGGGCCCTTTGCAATGGGCGCAGAAGCGGCAGGAATGGCGGGGCGCGAGTGCGACATGTTGTCTCTGCAGTGGAGGACAAGGAACTAAATGCCGCGGCTTATCTGAGAAGGGAAGGGTTGACAATGACACTTTAGGCTGACTGCTGCTAACTTACAGGCTAATTTTTTATAGGTAGAAAATCTCGGCAATAAATAAAGAAATAGGTAGTTCCAGGTGAATGTAAATGTCAATTAGGATTCTCCCTTCCTTTCTGGTATATATTTTTATTACAGACATCGATTACAAGGCATAAATCAAAGGGGAAATTACCGTGGTAATGTAGCGAATGAATGCACGTGAGGTTTTGTCAGGTGATAATTAGGCAATTTCTGGAGTATAACACTATCACTTACCTGTTTTTTTTTTTGGTATATATTATTGGGTAAAAATATTGGGCATAGGGCTTATTTCAATGGATGAAATCTGTGGAAAAAGAAGGGGGAAATTTCCGTAGCGCAGCGCGGCGTGGGAGGTGAGAGGAGAGGGTAATGGAGGGCAGGTAGGGAGGGGAGTCACGAAGGGGGTAAATTATCTGAGAAGGGAAGGTTTGACAATGACACTTTAGGCTTACTGCTGCTAACTTAGGGGAGCCCAGTGATAGTTCGGCCAGGAGGATGGTTCGGCCACTGGCCTTCCTGAATAATGTAGGGGACCTAGATCATTGAGATTTCACATGAAGTTGCGTGATCTTGCCGACAAATGGCACATGTGTTTTTGTTTTGGTTGGCCGGGAAACAGCAACATCAGGTTAGATTTTATGATTTTTCATGACCCCTATGTACTTTTTCGGTGATCCAACGTAAGCAGTAGCTCCTTTAATACTTCAGGGTTGTTATCCATATATAGTGCAAATATCATTTATTGTCTATAGGTGACATGAGAGTAGATAACACTCGAACAGCTTATGAACTCTGGGTTTCGGGGCACCATGTGTACATCTTTATACATGGAGGATGATTCGGCCACTTGAAGTGAGGGATGGTTCGGCAGGGTTGCCAGGTGGCCGAACCATCTCTCATAATTATCTAATGATTTATTTTCTTTATTTAACGATTTTTTTTCTATCTATCTATCTATCTATATACCTAGGCTGCTTCCCCCAAGGAAAGGGAGGTAGCCGAGACAGGACGACACACTCCCCATTTACTCATCCATTCAAACACATTCATTCGTATCTTAGCCCCAAAGGGGAGAACGGACTGATCCTCACCGCACCACACCGCACAAAGGTCAACTGCGCAATGCAATCAGTGACATCTTCAGCAGGGCCCGACAGCAGAGCTGGTTTACCCCTGCCACATCATAACAGACTCATCCCCTTACCTTTTTTCTATAAAATTACATATTCTCTCTCTCTCTCTCTCTCTCTCTCTCTACTTTCCCTCAGAAATTGATGAAGCTTCTGTTTCAAGAAACGCTATAATTGGAGTATTACCTGAACCAGTTTCACAAAGCACTAAGCGAAGGCAAAGGTATTACAACTTTGGATTTTTGTTTCACTGGATTTAAAATGCGTTAAGAGTAAACAGCATGTAAGAGAAGTAGCTTTCATTTGACTCGGATATTTTCTTTCACAAAATTATAGTTTTATTTTATCTGAGATAGGCAAGAGTAGAGCCATTTAATTTCATTATAAGGAGATTGTTTGTTCCTTGTTTCATTAAAAGGAGATTGTTTAGGTAAAAATAAATCCAATAAATCATGTCAGCACAGATGAAAATTTGATTCTTAATTTTCCTACTGTATTTAATTCTTTAATTGAGCCCCAGAGGCAAGTGGCCAAATCATCCCACATGGTGGCCGAACCATCCAACGCCAGTGGCCGAATCATCCGCACCAAGAGGGATGGTTCGGCCATTTTGGAGACCTTAATAGTTTGGATTACTGCCAAGAAATGACGTAAGTTTAAGAACTGACAATAGCACACAAAAGAGCCAAAAGATGTGGCTTCCTCTTGGAATAAGCAGATTTTAAGAATTTCTTAAACTTTATTTATTATGATTTTTTTTTCGAAAAAGTGGCCGAATCATCACCGCCCTCCCCTACATGCTAATTTTTTATAGGTAGAAAATCTCGGCAATAAATAAAGAAATAGGTAGTTCCAGGTGAATGTAAATGTCAATTAGGATTCTCCCTTCCTTTCTGATATATATTTTTATTACAGACATCGATTACAAGGCATAAATCAAAGGGGAAATTACCGTGGTAATGTAGCGAATGAATGCACATGAGGTGTTGTCAGGTGATAATTAGGCAATTTCTGGAGTATAACACTATCACTTACCTTTTTTTTTTTGGTATATATTATTGGGTAAAAATATTGGGCATAGGGCTTATTTCAATGGATGAAATCTGTGGAAAGAGAAGGGGGAAATTTCTGTAGTGCAGCGCGGCGTGGGAGGTGAGAGGAGAGGGTAATGGAGGGCAGGTAGGGAGGGGAGTCAGGAAGGGGGTAAAATAGCTAAAATGTCAACAATGGATGGGAGTACAGATGAGATTTGGAGTGCTGACTAGTGTTGGACATTGGCAGTACTGATATATGATACAAGCCACCACTTGAGAGCCCGGGATAATTCAAAATAACACAGAATCACAAAAGTGACGCCCCGCGGTATGATCCATTGTAGCCGAGCGTCACGAAAGTGACGCCCCGCGGTTAAGGGGTTAAGCAGAGGTCAGCTAAATTGTACATATGAGCAATTGCAATACAACCTTGGAATGAAGAAAACTTAGTGACTACGCTGTCTGCCTTGCAGCACAATGACAGTCATCTGTCAGTCCCAGGATTAAAATAAATGTTATACAGTATTCGACAGAACTTCAGGACGCTTCTTAACATTTTGTACTACGAGAATCTCCAATCTGAAAATAATGGTCAGTGGCAGAAAAGTAATATAATAAACATCGTACTTAAGAATCGTACCCAAGAGTCTGATCTAACCTTCATAAGGCGGACAATGGGAGTTCGATGAGCACTGTTCAGCTTAGCTACTGTGTACTTAGATTTGTGGTAGCTGGTGATGTAGCCAGCTCGACCATCCAACACCGACTGCACTGCAGCATCGTCTGATGGCAATGAGACAAACTGCTTATACAGTTCCTGAAAGATGTGAAACTGCATTGTGATACGGATTTTTCAACTTTACACTCGGCAACTTTACCATGATGAACACCATAAAATTAAATGCATGCAGTAAACAATACCGGGTCGTAGTGTGAGCCCACGGAGACTTCGTGACCCCTCTCCCTTGGCAATTTATTCTGCACATTGCACCTCAATATATTCTTGAATGATATTGATGTAATTTTTGTTGACGTTAAATCTATATAAATAACATGCAAGAGAATGTTAAGATGTAATATGCAAAAAAAAAAAATCACCATGTAAATTTTGCCATGAAGAATCCCCTAATACTTAAAATAAGGATCACAACTCGTTACATTGCATTTGTTAGAGGAATTTTTCAGTCCTTACTGTGAGATAAAGGTTCACAGATGTCTTCATAAGGTTGCCAAAAACTGGTCCCAATCCAACAATGGTGAGACCTGACTCATAAAAATCCTTGTATGTGTCAGTGGTGTGAGGTTGACGTGTGACAGTTAGGAAGGCGGTGAGGTTGGAGCTGTAAGACAACCCCATCACCATCGCATACAGCCACAGGAAGGCTACGATCACGCGGCTGGTGTTGGTAGTGGGCTCCCGTGCCGGGGGTTCTTGTAGGTGCATGGAGATGGCGTGGAGGTAGCTCGAGGTCAGAGACTCCAAGTAAGACGTCTTGCCCAGGCTGATGGAAAAAAACAAAAAAAAAGTTCGTGTTTAAATTTTTAGAAATTTTGCGGGCATTAAGAACATGTTATGAAAGGAAGGAAGCAAGAACTTTCAAGAGAACAGCTGAGCAGACAGATGACACAGTAATAGGAAAGAATGCAGTGACAACATTGGATTTGATGATCTTAAGAGAAAAGATAGAGTATGGATATTAATACCTATTTCAGTATAAACGGTAACTGCATAGCCGAGTAGAACATTTTGTTAGCGAAAGTTAACTTGCATAGATGATAGGTTTGGAAAACAGGAAAAGAAGACATGGCAACTGGTACTGAAAGCATAAGAAAAGTAAAGCATGAAACAGCATGTACTGATGACGTAATAATACCTCAATAAAAAGAGAAAAAAGAGAAGTGGAATGGTTCGACTACATTATGTATGCCTTAATCGAGGGTAGAGATCTTAAAACAGGCAGAAAGTATAAAGTGAACACCCATACAAAGGCAAAAGTAGTGATTGTGAATTCAAAAATTTTAGACTTACAGTAAAGTTTTTTTTCTTTTTTTACCTATCAGAGAGAGTGTAAGAAAAAGTGATGACTGGAAGAATAATACATCACTCAAACCAAAATTTTCCGACGGAACAAGGTTTTCATTAGCAGCAAGGAGAGAGAGAGAGAAAGAGTCAGGGGTTTGCTATGAACAATACTTATAATATGGCAGATATAGGTGTGTGAGACATGGGCAGCCATCCAGGGCTGCATCTTGCCAAGGATGACACGGGGCGACTACACAAAATAATTGATATGGTGACATTTGGGCGATTGATTTTTTTATGGTTCATTTGCACATCGTCACTGATGTCATGTCACCTTGTTGGTCAATTAACCCTGTCGGAGTGGGCGCCCTAATTCTAGTTTGTGAGCTAGACAGGCTGCTGCTTGCTGGGAAGATGCCATACCTATCAAAGTGAAAATGAATTCCAAACAATAATATTTGGAATTCATTTTCACTTTGATAGGTATGTGAGTACGTTTAAGTACTTGGGTGAAGTGCTTGAAAGGGTACAGCATGGAAGAAAGGTTGCTGGTTCCTTGAAAACAGTGATAAGAAACAGGGAAGTGAGCATGGAAATGAAAAAGTTAGTACATGACCAGTGGCGTACCGAGGGGAGGGGAGCATGCGGCCATGAGCCCCCCCTTTTGCGATTGATATATATATATATATATATATATATATATATATATATATATATATATATATATATATATATATATATCATCTCATCAGCCGTTTGAGTGTCCACTGCAGGACCGGCCTGTCCCGACCGAAGTGGGGACGATACAGCCAATGTATCTCGACGAAGTGGCTTAGGCTGTGTAGTAAAGACTGTATGTAGGGTGAGAAGTGCTTGTAAGTGTACTTGTAGTTTTGGAGTGGCTTTGGATGTGTGCTTGTAGTCTGTGAACCAAGTGTAATCGGCCCACGCAAGCCGACTTTACAGTATGCGACACTGGTTCAACCACAGCACCCCTTATGTCCGCCAATGCAGTACATGGCCTGAAGGATGCTCCCAAAGTTTATTACCCTGGCGGGGCGCGAACCCTATTCCTTCAGTATTCGAACATGCACACTTTACCACTGTACCACAGAGGCTCCATATATATATATATATATATATATATATATATATATTGCCAGACGCCTCAATCCCGTTTGGGGTGGCCACAAACAAATCGCTTCCACGTCGCCCTGTCCCCCGCCATTTCACTGTACCGCTCCCAACTCATCCCCCCCTCTCTCATATACCTCTCCACCCCATCCCTCCATCTCATCCTCGGCCTCCCCCTCCCTCTTCCTCCCTCCACCTCACTCACATACACTCTCTTCGTCAGTCTTTCACCCTCCATCCTCTGCACATGGCCAAACCACCCCAGTGTATTCCTCCTAACGCTTCCTATCACATCCACATCCACACCACAACGCTCCTTTATATTTTCATTTGTCAGCCTGTCTCTCCATGTGACTTGTTACGGCTATAATTATTACTCCTCCGCCTCATCCCTCGTGAACTCCCATCTTTTGACTGAAGTCAAGCACTCGTCCACCTCACGCTACCAGCGCTCCATCTGTTGACTGGATTTGATACTACTAGTTTCCCAACATGTCACCTGACTTTCCCTCCCTTTTTCTGTGTGAAGCGAGGTTGCCTGATTATCTGGTTTCCCGCGCAAGTTCAGTTCACACTCATCCTCTGCCCTGGGAATATCTTAGTGAACCACTCCTGACCTTTACCTGGAAGCCTGTGTTATAGGGAACCCATCTTCAACGCCTTCTTTTGCTGTAAACCATGAGTATCAGTTTTCTCCTTGCATTAGTTCATTAATCTTCTGATGGTGAATGGCTTTAGGTATTTATATTGTTTTTTTCTTAGGTTTAGTTAGGTTTAGGGTTGTAATTATTGTATGTTTAGTTTGTTAAATTAAATGAATAATCAACCAAATCATTATCAATCTACCCTGTAGTTTGTCTAGTTGCATAGTGTTCATGATCCTTCTCTTTTCTTATTGCTTTCCATGGGTCTTCATAGGGTAGATAGTTAAATACTCCCCATGGATCGTAATAAATGGCGACCGTGACAGGACCTATTTCAGCTAGACAGACATTTACAGTAATGGTGTTTTGAGGGGTTGCTGTTGCTTGTTCCCATAGATTTTAAATTTTCCTTGATGTATTTAGCATTTTGGTATTAGTGTGAAACTTGTTTCCATTCGATTTAAAATCCTTGATGCAATAAACATTTTGGTATTTGTGTGAACTTGTCAGCACATAGGTTTATAGGTTCAGGAGTCTTCATAGAACTTATCTTTCATTTTTAACGAAATACAGGGTCGTTATAAGTTCTATCAAATGTGGGGAATATATCCGGATCGTTTATAATGCCGTATCCCACGCTCCAGTGAGGTCTACATCTGCTAGTTGCGATAGGGCAAGTGGCTAGTTTGATACACTCACTCTTCCAAGTCCCAGATTATTCAAGAATCAAAGTTGTTTTGTCTTATCCTATAATCAGGGGTAATCCGGATCATGCTAAAAGCCGTCATCCTCTGCTCTTAATCATAGACAACGACTTTCGTAAGTTAATATTTTGGTCAAGGCTCTGGAAGTTTCCAGGACTTCAAAGAGTTTTCTTCCTGTAATCTGTGTCTAAAATATAACTTACCATAATTTTCTCATACATTTTAATCATGTTTGACCTTCAAAGATTTGTTGAAAATCCTAGCCATGAGCAATTAAAAGACTTAAAGAAAGATGAGTGGAAAAGCATTGCTACCTACTTCCAAATAGAAATTGAACCTCGTATGACAAAAGAGGTCTTAAAAAACACAATTATAGAGTCTTTAGTTCAAAGGGAAGTCCTGGGGACAGAGGCTATTGATGTTTTGACTCCTACGAGTTATTCCTTTCCTACTAGGGTTGATAATCCTTATTCAACTCATACTAAACAAGGACACAGTGACCCAGTGGAGATGGAAAGATTAAGATTAGAATATCAGCTTAAGATAGAACAATTAGCTCAAGAAGAGAGAATGAGAACAGAACAATTAGCTCAAGAAGAGAGAATGAGAACAGAACAATTAGCTCAAGAAGAAAGAATGAGAACAGAACAATTAGCTCAAGAAGAAAGAATGAGAACAGAACAATTAGCTCAAGAAGAGAGAATGAGAACAGAACAATTAGCTCAAGAAGAGAGAATGAGAACAGAACAATTAGCTCAAGAAGAGAGTAAAAATGAAAGAATTACAAATAAGAGAGCTTGAAGCAAATGCAAATTCAAACCTTAGGGAAAAGGAAATTGAATTGAGAGAGAAATTAACTGCGTTTAAACCACACAAGGAAGCTGCTTTATTGCCTCAGTTTGATGAGAATGATGTGGATGGATTTTTAAACACATTTGAGCACATTGCCAAGAAAAATGAGTGGCCTGAACAACACTGGATATCAGTCTTGGTCCCAAAGCTGATCGGAAAAGCTCAGAGAGTTTATAATAGTTTTGATGATAAAAATGATTATAATGGTTTAAAGACTAGTATTCTTCGTGCATATTCAATTTCTCCTGATGGATATCGACAGAAGTTCAGAAAACATGTAAAATCAATTTCTCATACTTATGTGGAGTTTGCAAATGATAAATTAAGACAGTTTAAGAAATGGCTTGAAACAACTAACACCTCAACATTTTCAGACCTGGTTAATCTCATGGTTTTGGAAGAGTGGAAGAGTAAGTTGCCATTCACCATCCTGAAGCATGTGGAGGAGCAAGGACAGAAGGATCTCATGAAAGCAGCGGAGTTGGCTGACGCCTATGATTTATTGATGGGATCTCTAAATAACAGGTGTGGTTCCATCTCAGGTGTTAAGTACTCCTCTGGTGTAAGCTCCGGTATGGTGGGTGGTAAGCAGAGCTCTTCACACTTGATGCCTTGGACTCAAAATATCTCCAATATATCCTGTAGTTATTGCAAAAAGCCAGGTCATTCTATCCAGTCCTGCAAACACCCTAATTGTAAAACTTCAAAAAACATGTTTAACCCCAAAGAAAAATCTCCTCATGAAATTGAAAAGCCAGTAGTGACTTATGATTCAAATAAGCCTCATCAGAATTCCTTCCTTCCTTTTATGTTTCAGGGTACAGTCTCACTGAATAAAGATGATGAGTCATATCCCATTACTATCTTGAGAGATACTGGAGCATCTCAATCAATTTTGGTCAGAAATGCTATTCCTTGTGTATCTAGTGCCTTCACTGGGGAGAAGGTGATTTTGTCTGACCTTTCATCTAATCCCTCCTATCCCTTAGCTGAAGTTTATCTCCAGTGTGACCTTTTATCTGGAAATGTTAAAGTAGCTGTCAGAGAAGACCCTTTGCCAGTCAAGGGATCTCATCTGCTATTGGGAAATGATTTGGCAGGAGAACTCATTGTGCCTATGGTTTCAGTGGTTGAAAACCCTTTAACTGAGAGCCCAACTGAGATTCTAGATACTGTTGCTCCCCACTTATTTCCCTCCTGTGTTGTAACTAGGTCACAGAAGGCTAAAAAGAACAAAATCAATCCATTACCACCACCTGCTCCCAAGGAATATCTGCTGGATCAGACTATCTCAAAAGAAAACCTAATTAAAGCTCAGAAGGCTGATCCATCACTTGCTACCCTGAGACATGCTGCAGTCGAAGGTAAAGACCTAAATACATTGCCTTGTTTTTACTTCCATGATGGCGTTTTGATGAGAGCTTATAGACCACCAGAACTAAAACATCTTGATACCTGGTCAGAAATCCACCAAGTTGTGATTCCCAAATCTGTCAGACAATCCATCCTTAAACTGGCTCATGACGGGATAGCTGGTCACCTAGGGGTCTTAAAAACTTACAAAAAAATCCTACAACATTACTATTGGTCAGGTCTTAGAAAGGATGTTTCTACTTTTATAAAAACTTGTCATGTTTGTCAAGTGGCTGGTAAACCTAATGAACAGCTTAAGTCTGCTCCACTCCATGCAATTCCTGTAGTGACAGCACCTTTTGAAAAGGTAGTTATTGATTGTGTGGGACCTCTACCTAGGACAAAGAAAGGTAACCAGTACTTATTTACTATCATGGATACTGCAACAAGATACCCTGAAGTCTATCCCCTCAGAAATATCACCTCTAAAACTATAATGAAATCCCTGCTTCATTTGTTCACTGCATTTGGCATCCCTAAAGAAATCCAATCGGATCAAGGGACGAATTTTACCAGTAGGCTTTTCAAAAAAGTTATGGAGGAACTAGAGGTTAAACATGTCACTTCCTCGGCTTATCACCCACAATCCCAGGGCTGTTTAGAAAGGTTCCACCAGACCTTTAAATCAATGTTGAAAAAGTATTGCTTGGAAAACCACAAGGAATGGGATGAAGGCATAGACTTTCTTCTTTTTGCTATAAGGGAGTGTCCTCAGGAGTCTTTAGGATATTCTCCATTTGAGGTATTATATGGACGACAAATAAGGGGTCCCTTGAAGCTTCTGAAAGATCAGTGGTTTAACAGCACTACTCAAGAAAGTCCATCTGTATCTCACTATATTGATAATTTAAGATCTAGATTATCAGAAGTCAGAACGATTGCTAAAGATACCTTATTAAAGGCTCAGTGTAAAATGGAAAGACTTCAACATCCATCGTCTGTTGCACACAGTTACTCCCCAGGAGACAAGGTCTTGCTCTTTCTTCCCATTCCAGGTAGTCCCCTCAGGAGTAAATTCACTGGCCCATATGTAGTTGCCAAAAAACTATCAAAGTTGAATTATGTAGTACACACCCCAGATAGACGTAAAGACTCTCTACTTGTTCATGTGAATTTAATGAAACCTTATTTTACTAGATGCCCAGAGGAGCACTATGCAGAGAGAAATGAGATGAACCCTGTACTGTTTGTGGGAACGGAGCCAGAGCCAGAGCCAGAGACTTCAGACTTGACAAACCCAGAATTGGACCTACCCCAACCGTCCGGTAACCTACCTAACAGCATGATCATGGAATCTCTGTGATTACCTATCAAGTTTGACCAACATACAAAAGGATGACCTAGAATTGTTATTGAAGTCTTATCCTGAAGTTACTGCTGATTTACCAGGGTTTTGTGGTCTCTTAAAACATGACATACGGTTGGTTAGCGATGCTACTAGTCCAATTAAACAGCCAGCATATCGTCTTAATCCTTTAAAAATGAAAGTAATGAAAAAGGAAGTTGAATTCTTAACTGCTAATCACCTTGCAGAACCAAGTTTTTCTCCTTGGGCTTCCCCATGCCTTTTAGTTCCAAAACCCGATGGAAGCCACAGGTTCTGTACAGACTATCGTAAAGTCAATAAGGTCACTGTCTCTGACTCTTATCCCCTACCACTCATAGAGGACTTAATAGATTGCATAGGAAACTCCGAATTTATTAGCACAATAGATCTCCAAAAAGGCTATTACCAGATAGGTATGACAGACAGAGCTAAACTAATATCTGCTTTCATAACCCCATTTGGGTTATATCAGTACACTGTAATGCCATTTGGGTTATCTAATGCTCCGGCCACATTCCAGAGGATCATCAACTTCATCACACAGGATTTGGTTGGGACTTCAGCTTATCTGGATGACCTTGTGGTGATGGCTGACCAGTGGGACGAACACCTGACACGTCTCCATGCCCTCTTCAACAAACTAAAAGAAGTAGGATTTACCATCAACTTAGCTAAATCTACTTTTGGAGACTCTACAGTAACATATCTTGGACATGTTGTGGGACAGGGGCAAGTTCTACCGAAGGAGGCCAATGTGGAAGCAGTTCTAGCGTTCCCAACTCCAACCACCAGAAAGGAAGTCATGAGGTTTTTGGGGATGGCCGGTTTCTATCGTCGTTTTTGTAAGAACTTCTCCAGTGTTGCAGCTCCACTGACTGATCTCACTGCACTTCGAACCCCCTTCAAGTGGACCTCTGCCTGCGAGACTGCCTTTCAACGTCTGAAAACTTTTCTTGCCAGCAGACCTGTCCTCAGAACTCCTGACCACTCGCAACCTTTCCATCTTCATATCGATGCTAGTGGAGTTGGGGTTGGTGCTGTTTTGCTGCAAACCAACCCAGTGAGTGGTGTTCTCCATCCTATTGCCTACTATTCGTCGAAGCTGAAAGGACATCAACGGGGCTACTCCACAATTGAGAAAGAGGCTCTAGCTCTCGTGCTAGCAATCAAGAAGTTCGAGTGCTATCTTCGCCACCATCCTCATCCTACTACTGTCTTTACGGACCACAATCCTCTTGTATTTCTCCAGACTATGAAGAATTCCAATCAACGGATTCTACGATGGGCCCTGCTTGTTCAGCCATTTAATCTTCAAGTTCAGCATATAAGGGGTGTTGACAACATTCTCGCGGATACCCTGTCGAGACATCCCATCGAGGCTACAGAGTAATCTACCTCCTTCGTGCTTCCACTGCGTAGGTCTTTGTGGGGGAGGTGTTACGGCTATAATTATTACTCCTCCGCCTCATCCCTCGTGAACTCCCATCTTTTGACTGAAGTCAAGCACTCGTCCACCTCACGCTACCAGCGCTCCATCTGTTGACTGGATTTGATACTACTAGTTTCCCAACATGTCACCTGACTTTCCCTCCCTTTTTCTGTGTGAAGCGAGGTTGCCTGATTATCTGGTTTCCCGCGCAAGTTCAGTTCACACTCATCCTCTGCCCTGGGAATATCTTAGTGAACCACTCCTGACCTTTACCTGGAAGCCTGTGTTATAGGGAACCCATCTTCAACGCCTTCTTTTGCTGTAAACCATGAGTATCAGTTTTCTCCTTGCATTAGTTCATTAATCTTCTGATGGTGAATGGCTTTAGGTATTTATATTGTTTTTTTCTTAGGTTTAGTTAGGTTTAGGGTTGTAATTATTGTATGTTTAGTTTGTTAAATTAAATGAATAATCAACCAAATCATTATCAATCTACCCTGTAGTTTGTCTAGTTGCATAGTGTTCATGATCCTTCTCTTTTCTTATTGCTTTCCATGGGTCTTCATAGGGTAGATACAGTTAAATACTCCCCATGGATCGTAATAGACTCCACAGGCTTCTCTTAAATAACTTATTTCCACTGCTCTCACTCATGACTTGTGTCCTTCCAGCAACGTCCAAGCTTCACTTCCATACGTTAGAGTTGGTATCACAATACTGCATGTAGTAACTTTTTTCACTTCCATGATCACTTCCCTGCTTCTTATCACTACTTTCAAGGAACCAGCAACCTTTCTTCCCTGCTGTACCCTTTCAAGCACTTCACCCTCCAAACCTCCATCCTTACTCATCACACTACCCAAGTACTTAAACGTACTCACATTTTCCAATTCTTCACCATCCAACCTCGCTGTACATTCACTGACTTCACCTCTGTCAAAGACCATCACTTTACTCTTCCCTACATTCACCTTTAGATTCCGTTTCTTACACACTCTCCCAAACTCATCCACCAAACCTTGCAGCTCTCCTTTGTCTTCATTCAACAACACAGTACCATCTGCAAACAACAGTACAGGGAGTTTCCAAACACTGCCCTCTCTCACCAGGGCCACTCCAACATCCACTACTCTACATTGTACCTCTTTTATTACCACATCCATGTACAGATTGAACAACCACGGAGACATGACACATCCCTGTTTCAACCCAACTTTCAAAGAGAAAAATTCACTCAGTTCACCATCCACACGCACTGCAGCCTTAGCACCATCATACATACTCTTCACAGCATTCAACAACTTCCCATCTACTCCATATATTTATAATACATTCCACAATCCTTGTCTATTCAACCTGTCATATGCTTTCTCCAAATTCATGAAAGCCGCATACAACTTCTTTCCCTTCTCTAGAAACTTTTCCACTAAAGATCTAAGAATGAATATCTGATCTACACAACCTCTTCCCTTCCTAAAGCCTTCCTGTTCATCTCCAACAAATTCCTCTGTTCTTTCTCTAACTCTGTCAATAAGTATCCTACCATACACTTTTCCTATTATACTACAGTAAGAAGACAGATGCCCCTATGATTACCACACACTTCTTTTCCCCTTTTCCTTTGTACAAAGGAATAATTATATATTATATAATATATATGTATACTGTATATTTGTTCATATGGTCCAGTATACCTGTCTATTCTGCTAAGTTGTAAAAAAAAAAAAAAAAAGTGACCGTTTGAATTTTAGTAGCATAAGGTTATTGTAGACTGAAATATAACTCAGCGGCAAAGAGTACTTAACCCGTGGCGTCCCGTTGACGTACTTCCACGTCCTCACGTTATGCCACTGCCAATCCCGTTGACGTACTTGAACGTCCTGCAATTGCAAGGTTCATAATTTCCACAATTTTCAAATTTCGCGCGAGATTTTCGATTCGCCCACGTACCCAAGCCTTCCCTACCTTCCGCCAGGCGGGCAGCGTCCTAGACCCCGCATGACCCGCGCTCACCCTTGTCTTGGTCACTCACCTGCTAGCAGTGACCCAGGTCAGACATGGTGCGGAAAGGTCTCTCAGACGAGGAAATTGCATCCGCCCTGGAAGCCTTCACTGGAGATAGTGATTCTCCACTTGACGATGATGTGGTGGATCGCAATTACGTCCAGCCAGAGGAAGAAATAAGTAGCAGTGATGAAGTGGTCCCTTCGCCCCGGAAAACGCGGTATGTGACATACCGTAAGGCAAGGGAAGGCCAGCCTGCTCCCCAACCACGTGCACGGCTATCTCTCCATCCTGAATCTGATGAAGACGAGGATGAGGACGATGAGGATGACGGCAGCTTAGGACGTGATATCGCCTCGTGGTTGGGAAAAGAAAAAATATCACCCCGAGGATCAGAAGGTGGGGTGAGAAGACATATAAGGTATGGTGAAAGTCTTTTGTCTGGGGAAGTGGCAAGTGGTGTGGTGGGATTGCTGGGTGAAAGGGAAGTGTTGTGGTGGCAGCGCGGGGTGAAAGTGAAAGTGGTGTGGGGGTAGTGCGGGGTGAAGGGGCAAGTGGTGTGAGGGAGGCAGCACGAGCACATGGTGCACATAGGCCTAGGGGAGAGGAGGTGGAGCCACTCCCCAGCACGTCTTTTGCCCCACAATATTCCCAAACTTCCTCCCCACAGCCCCAGGATGTGGCGAAAGGAAGGAAAGGGAAGGGAAAGGGTAAAGGAAAAGGGAGAGGGAAGAGAAGTGCGAGTGATGAGAGGTGCCGCTCTCCACCTCCCCAACCTCCCCCACCACCCTCACCTCCCCACCCTGATGAAGGGGACGATGGGGACGTGGCTGGAGACGGTGGTGTCTCGTGGAACTGGGAAGATGGGAGTAATTTTACTCCCATCATTCACCCTTTCACTGAGGAGTGGCGGTCTGGTTGCACGGCTCCAGGTGTGCATGCGGGTTCGTCTAGGGTGGATTTTTTCCACTTGTTCTTTGGGGAGGCATTTGTGGGGCGCATAGTTGAACAGACTAATATATTTTTACGAACACAGCGCCATGAAAGTGAACGTTTGGGAACCACGAGCAGGCATTCCCAACAATATGACTATCCCGTTACAATTTCAGAGATGTTCTTATTTTTTGCCCTGGTTCTCTTGATGGGTGTGGTAAGGAAAAACCAAATTCCTGCCTACTGGACAACTGACCCAATGATCCTCACACCTTTCTTTGGAAAGGTGATGAGTCGTAACAGATTTCAGTATATTCTCGGCCGCCTCCACTTTTTTGATGCAGAAGATCCAGCCAATGCAAATAACACAGATAAAATGAGGAGAATTAGGCTGGTATTTGATCATTTACGGGAAATGTTCTGCTCCTCATTTTATCCCTACAGAGACCTCGTCATAGACGAGAGTCTTGTGTTGTGGAGAAGCAATATTTACTTTAGGCAGTACATACCCAGCAAGAGACACCGTTTCGGGTTCAAGATTTTTGTTATGTGTGACTGTAAGACTGGTTATGTGCAAGACATAGTCTTGTACACGGGCGCACAGACAGATATAACAGAAGATCGGAGTATAGGACTCTCTGGGGTCGTGGTGAAGACAATGATAGAGGAGTACCTTCATCTTGGTCATGTGTTGTACCTGGACAACTGTTACACTAGCCCTCTTCTCGCTAGGTTCCTCCACCAACACGACACCGGAGTCTGTGGTACAGTCAAGAGAAACCGTCACCATATGGTCAAGATAGGGAGGAAACTTGACAAGAACGAGGTGGTTTTCTTCCAGGCCAATAACATCCTTGCCACCCTGTGGAACCACAACAGGGAAGTTTGCCTCCTATCAACTGTTCACAGCCCCCTGATGCACCGCACAGACTCCGTGGATCACCGTAGCGAGAGGAGGCGCAATGTATGGAAACCCGAGTCTGTACTGGACTATAATCTGAACATGAGGCAAGTGGATCAGTCAGACTCGATGATTTCAAGTGTTGACTGTGCCAGGACCACGATGAAGTGGTACAAGAAACTCTTCTTCCACATGCTCGACATCACGGTCCTGAACGCCCACTACCTGCTCGCCATGACCACCGGAGTATCCGAGACCTTTGAGGGGTTTGTGAGGGAGCTGGCACGTGAAATAATCGCCAAGCATGCACAGGACAGACCCACACACCGCACCCTCACCCCCATGGCTGCCCAGACTCCCCTACGTCTTGCAGGATGCCACTATCCTAGCACAATCCCTTCCGACCCAAACTGTCGTAAACCCCAGTGCCGCTGCCATGTATGTAAGCACTCGACAGTCAGACCATCCACTCAGAGAAAAGACACAAGGCACGAGTGTGTCGAGTGCAATGTTGCGTTGTGCCTTCAGCCTTGTTTCAAAGAGTACCATAATTTCCTACACTACTGAAACTGTGTGGGATGGTGATATGACGCTCATTATAATGGTAAGGCCAGTCAGTAGGTGCTAAGTCAAATATAAATTTGAAACGGGTGTTATGTTTTCAGGAAAGTAATCTATAAGTTGAGAATTAGTGTAAGTTGAAAGAAGTGATATCAAAACTACACCCACTGCGTAAATCTGCGAAAATATGACGCTCAGTATAACACTCTGGTCAGTAAATATGTGATAGCAAGAATATAAAGTGGAAACGGGTGTAATGTTAGCATGAATAAAACGTATGAGTTGAACAATAGTGTAAGTTGTAATAATTGATGTCACGAGTACACCCACATTCTGGTCAGTAAGTATGTGATAGGAATTATATAAAGTGGAATTTGTTGTAATGTTAGTAGTAAGGTATTTTATAAGTTGAATACTAGTGTAAGATGAAACAAATGATATCGCGATAACACTCCCTGTGTAAGTACGCACTAATATGACGTTCAGTTGAATCGTAAGGTCTGAAATTATGTGATATCAATTATATCAAGTGTAAACATGTGCAATGTTAGTGGAGAAGTATTATATAAGTACAAAAATAGGTTGTAAGTTGAAATAGTAGTCATAGCGACTTCACCGTGTGTGTTATTATGCGCTATTATTACGCTAAATATTTACGTAAGGCCTGAAATTATCTCAAAACAGTTCTATAAAGTTGAAAAGTGTATAATGTTATTAGGAAAGTATTATGTAAGTAGAAAAAACACAATACGAGTTGAAACAACAGTCACAGCGAGTTCACTCACTACGTAAATAAGCGCTAACATTACGCTAAATGTTATCGAAAGGCCTGTGAATACGTAAAAACAGTTCAATAAAATGTAAACTGGTATAATGTTATTGTAGAAGTATTATGTAAGTAAAAAAAATGATATGTATCATGATTTTCGAATGTTAGCGATTCATCGTGACCAGTCTGCCCGATTTTGTTCGTTTCGCACGATGGTACAATGCTTATTTCTGCTCTATTTTTTGTATAAAATCCAATTTACTCTTTTATAACACGTTTTTATGTTTGTAATAAATACATATCTACTTACTTTCATTGGTTTCCCAGACTTATAATACCATAGAAAACGTTAGAGGCTCAGACCACCTACAGAGAACAAGGGGCCAGGCGTGACCAAGGCATACCTGTTTAGGGCAATTATGGACCCCGGGGAACAATTTCTTTGTGACTGACCATTGTTTCTGACCAAAAGCGAAAGTTTTAGCAAAAAAAAATTGGGTCCAAAAATGGTCGGGATTGGGGGGTACCATTGGTGAGAAAGTGGTTGGGACAGGGCGGGTTAAAATGACTACAGAATATGCTGTATTAATGTTATATTCCCATTCCATATGGCCTCAAAATGATCATAAAATTGGCCAAAATGCAAAGTTTTCTCGGGATGGGGGAGGGGGACTTACAGCGTCCCCCTGAACCCCTCAGCTGTACAGGCTCGCTGCGCTCGCCAAATTCATGGGCTGCACAGTTAAAAAAGAAAAAAAAGCCCCCCCGCCCTTTTCAACTTTCTGGGTACGCCACTGTACATGACAGTATTGTGATACCAACTCTAACGTATGGAAGTGAAGCTTGGACCTTGTTGGAGGGACACAAGTCAAGAGTGAGAGCAGTGGAAATGAGTTATTTGAGAGGAGCATGTGGAGTCACATGGAGAGACAGACTGACATATAAGGATGTGAAGGAGCGTTGTGGTATGGATGTGGATGTGATAGGAAGCGTTAGGAGAAACATGGTGGTTTGGCCATGCGGAGAGGGTGAAGAGTGAGAAACTGACGAGGAGAATGAATGTGAGTGAGGTGGAGAGGGGAGATAGAGGGAGGAGGCCAAGGATGAGATGGAGGGATGGAATGGAGAGGTATATGAGAGAGGGGGGAGTGAGCTGGAAGCAGGGCAGTGAAATGGCAGGGGACGGGGCGACGTGGAGGCGATTTGTTTGTGGCTACCGCGTATGGGATTAAGGCGTCTGGCAATGGATAGATAGAATTACTTATTTTAAAACAAATTAGGGAGTAACATACCTTTCAGAAATATGCCACAATATGCTGTCAGTGACCAAAGTATATAGACTATTACAATGTAGGAGCACGAAACTCTTCATTTTTTTTTATTGGAATAGTGACGTTACGCGACAAGTAAGATGTAAACACAGCGCTCGAGCGGCATAGTGTTAAGGTGGGACTACCGAATTACTCACAACGCAGGAGTGGAAAAACAGTGTTGCTTGTGTCCAAGTGTGGTCTTTGTTGTCATCAGATGTTTATGAATATATGTAGACTGTATAAAGTTGCATCAAAAAAGTTGTTCTTTTGACTGCACAGGTTTTCTGGATTACAGTATGGCGCCATCCAAGGTAAGCACTGTATGGTTGCACACCCGACGGGGGAACAACAGTAAAGTTCCATCGATTCCCAAAAGAAAAAATACAGTAGTAGTGGTGGTGATGGTGGGTGGTGGTGGTGATGCAGTAGTAGTGGTGGAGTTACAGTTGTAGTGTTGGTGATGGTGGAGAAGCATTAGTGGTGATGGAGTTACAGTAGTGCTGGTGGTGATGGTGAGTGGTATTGGAGATACATTAGTACTGGTGGTGAAGTGGTGGTGGTGATGGTGAGTAGTGGTGGTGATGGTGAGTAGTGGTGGTGATGGTGAGTGGTGGTGGTGATGGTGAGTAGTGGTGGTGATGGTGAGTGGTGGTGGAGTTACAATAGTAGTGGTGGAGTTACAGTAGTGGTGGTGATGGTGAGTAGTGGTAGAGATACAGTAGTAGTGGTAGTGATGATGAGTGGTGGTGGAGATACATTAGTAGTGGTGAATTCGCGCAGCCTGTGTTCCTACTTTGTGTAGTCTATATACCATACTTAGTCAGTCACAACATATCGTTCCATATCTCTGAATGGTATGTTACCCCTTACTTGTTTTAGAATAAATAATTACTGCTTGGGATTAATTTTCACTTCATAAATATTGCCGTTGATGAAAGCATCACGATGGGTTTCGATGGCAGTTGTGCAATTTGTTCGTGTTTCTTGTCTGAAGTGCAATAGTGAAATAATAAGGTTCTCTTCTTTATGTGTTATTCTATTTGTGTATTTGTGTGATATAGGATTTTTGCAATTTTCTTTCATTTTAAATGTTATGGTAAATTATTTGGGTCATTTCAAATGTCTTAATAAATTTTAAGTAGGGAAGAATGGTGCTTGTTTTGCGCTGGAGGGGGAGTTCTCCCAGGGCACCATACAAGGTGGAACTGCCACTGGTTGTAAAAGCAAATGGAAACGAGAAGGATCTCTGTGTATCTTTTATGAACCAGGGCGAGTTCGACCATCATCAACCAGCTGCAGCCAAGTGATTGTAAATTAAGTGACAAACCAAATGATTTCCTGTAACTCTGGATAATACTTACTACACTAGGTGGTAACACAATAAAAAAAGGTGTCCCGTGCTGAAGTAGGGTGTGGTGCTAATGCGGGTTATGGTATATAAGGGTTTACATGAAAGGGCGGTTTGGATTTACTCCTCACACAGTGCCATTCAAGAGGTTGAATATCAGGACTTATGAACTAGCTCCGGGCCCATAAGATAGTAGTGGGTAATGGATGGAGAGACATATGCTGGAACTGACTGAGATGCATTGTGATAAGTGTTTGTAAAATTTTGGCGTAGGAGAACTCTTTTAAAGGTGCAGTAAGGATTAATGGTTAAAACTAGGACAGCTCTACACGTAGAAAAGTAATGAGATCAGCATCATAATTATGTTATGCAGGAAATTATTAAAGGTATATCGAGTCTAACTACATCATTGGAAACTAGGTAATGCAGTAGCTAAAGCGCTAATAGAAGACACAGAAAGTAAAATTCACCTGTTAGTATCTGATTATGGGAAATGTTGTCAGAGTACGAAATAGTCATTATGACAAAAAATAAGGTATTGAAACGAAGGAGAGAGACAAAGTCCTGCGACATAAAAGTAAATTTAGAGAACAGCTAGAGGAATTTAGCTGTTTTAAGTATCGTGCTCATGTTGGACATCAAGAACCTGAAGCATGATGTGTGAGGAAATGAAAATATCAGGGATGAACCTTGTGTCTGTCTGTGTATATATATATATATATATATATATATATATATATATATATATATATATATATATATATATATATATATATATATACAGTAATCCCCATCCTATCTGGATGCCCACTTTCCAGACATCCCCATTTACCGGATATTTTGGTCCCAGGATCCAATGTTCCCATGGGCCAAAAATCGAAAAAAAAAAAAAAAAAATCCGACTTTTTTCCGCGACAAACTCATGCAGTGCACGGCTGACTTCTCGTCAAAGAGCATACGCAATGTGGAGAGGAAGATGATGTTTACTCCCCAGTATGCAAGTCTTCCACTCCACGTTGATTTGGTATCAACAGCAGCGTGCTGCTGGTGTGCTGGTGCATGGCACAGAGCTGAAGGCTGCTGATGAGAAGTTTGCAAGGCTTCAGGACGCCCCAGACTTAAGGCATCCGAGGGTTGACTCTTCATGTTCAAGTTACGACATGGCCTTACCAACCATTAGACCCATGGCGAAGCTTTGGACGCCAGTGAGGATGGAGTAGAGGAGTTTCGGCACAAGGTGAAGTGCTTCATTGACAGGGAGGGCCTCACTTTCGGTCAAGTCTACAACACTGACGAAATTGGTTTATTCTATCACTCTTTGCTAACGAACACTCTAGCCGAGACGGAGAAGCGTGTACCTGGCCGCAAGCTCTCTAAGCAACGGATATCTGCTTTGTGTTGGGCCAGTGCTAACAGCATGCACCGGCTTAAGCCCGTTATTGTTGGCCATGCAAAGCAGCCTCAGTGTCTTCGTGGGGTGATGGATGTCTTTCCTGTCATTTGGTACCATTCTTTGAAGGCATGGTTTACTCCCCACATCTTCAAAGACTGGTTCCACCGCCATTTCGTCAAGGAGGTCATCCATTACCAGACGGAGAAACTGGGAATCCCGCACGACCAGGTAAAGGCCCTCCTTCTCCTTGACAATGCACCTGCTTACCCGTGCAACAAGGACTTGGTGGCTGAGAATGGGTGCATTAGGTGCATGTTTCTGCCAACTAATACAACTGCTCTCATCCAACCAATGGACCAAGGAGTGATCGTGGCAACGAAGAGGCGGTAGTTCCTGGACAAGGTGATTATTCTTCTCGAGGACGAGGATGAGCGCAGGGAGGGACGTGACACGCGAGGCCAGCAGACTTTGGAAAACCTTCGCTGCTACAACATCAAGTCTGCCATTTACAACTGAGCCAGTCCATGGAAGGAAGTCCCTGTCAAGACTCTAGAAAATGGTTGGTGTCATCTGCATCTCGGAACGGACGTGGAGCACGATTTCCTAGGTTTTGACGTGATTGACTTCCATGCACGTCTACATGTGCATGGCGACGATGTTGATGTGGACGAAGTGCGTGAGTGGCTGGATGATGACGAGGGCGATCCTGGGTATCAGACCATGTCTGATATCGAGATTGCATCTTCAGTTGCAGGTGTCAGTACCCAGCTTGAAGATTTCGACGAGGACAGCGATGATGATTCGGACTCCTCTCAGTGTGCCACTACTCCAGCCATCCCCAAGCTGAGCACACTCCGGGAACATGTAGAGTTCGTTCTCGACTACCTGGAACACCCGGACTGTGACAGGGAGATGGGGCCTTTGGGACTTGTGGAGGAAGTGCGCGCTTTCAGGCAGCACATCATTATTCGCCAAAATCATCATTCCTTGTGTCAATCAACCATTGACAGCTTTGTCAGATCCGTAACCCCCACTGTGCCCAGCCCTGGCTCCACTCCATTGCCTCTCCAAGACAGGCCCTCATCCTCTGAGCCACAGTCCAGCACATCAGGCACGGTGGAGTCACAACTAGAAGTGAGTTTGCGCCTGTCTTCAGAGTCGTCTGTAGTGGGTAGTCCATCACCACGACCCAGCAACGCACCCCTAGGCCACATGCATCAGCTACTTTCGGACTGTGACAGTGCTTAAACGGCATGAACTCTCCACTAGACCACACGGGAATTTACAGTATTGTACAGTGAAGAAAACAGTGCATAGTGTTAAGAAATTAGAATTGTGAGTGCAAAGACTAAAATGCAGAGTGCAACACTGATTTTATTGACGTACAATGGAGCGCAAATTAGACTAGAGTGTATAATGTTTAGAAAATGGATTTATGAGTGCAAAGATTTAAGTGCAGAGTGCAACACTTATTTCATTAAGGTTCAATGGAGCGCAAGTAAGACTAGGCATGCGCAGTGTTAAGAGAATGGAATTCTGAGTGCAAATGACTAAGTTCAGTGCAAGATTTCATGTACAGTGTACTGCAGGTGCTTCAGGTACTCCTTTTTACTGTCTGAGTCTGAGAGGCGGCGGGTTATTCATCGAGATGGCTAGAGATTTGTTGTAAGTACCCAGAATGTTTCATATTGTATTTTCTTTTCCATACTTACCTCTAAAACCTCACTTCACTCTTTTATGTCCCTTATTGGTGTGAATAGGGTCTTAGGTGCTATGCATGTGCAGTAGGGAGGTGTTTTTCTGAGTTAGGCTAGGTTAGAGTCCATAATACCAGTCCAGGAGCCAGGGACTCCTGGACTGGTATAATCACACATGATATAATTATACAATATGCTACAAATTTATAAACAGAACCTAAATACTAATAAGGTGTGTGACATCAAGTGCGAAAGTCACAGATTACGTATATCAGTCGTGGACGTCCTTAACCACATATGCACACAGCCACATTACCATTATGACACACCCACATCACATACTTAGTACACTCCCCCCATCCCTACCACACGTATTGTCCCCTCCCCCCACACACACTGTGTTTCACATTCTATGTACTGAATGAAATCCTTTTATGAATTCTGTTGTTCCAAATGATAATAAGCTACAGATCTGTAACATTAATATCATGGTCATTAACACCACACTGTCAGGTTGGCAATACCGAAACAAACGGACCAGGACTAGGACAGGTGCGTGAGAGCTGCTATGCTCCCACAATATGCCCCATAATATATTTTGATAGTTCATAATAGGCTGTTTGTATTTTTCAAATGAAATGGTTGTCCATCAGTTTGTTAATTTTAATAAATGACATAACTGGAGGAATAGGAACCTCTACAGTAACACTATAATGCACCGGAGTAGCAATCGGGATTGGGGGTTTCAATGGCCACCTTCCATCTAACTGGCATCCGCCACTGAACATATGACTGCCTAAAACATTTACGAAAACATCACTGTGAGTATGGCTACCCCATGACTATTACTGAAACGAAGGCTATGCACATAAGTATTGTTTATTGGCTAACGTAATCCGTAAGGTGAGCTGGCTATGTATTGCACTTGTATTTTGACACAGCATTAAATGTAGGTAAACATATTATATACAACGTCATTGCTCATTACCACAAACTGATAATGTGTGTGTGTCTGCTGATAGGCAGCTGACGAGTTGAGAGAGAGAGAGTCGAGGTGGTGGAGCAGACTGCATGTTGTCTGTAAACGAGAGACGGGGTATCCTATGTTTGGTGTAATTGTGTAATCAGTTGTCAGTAATAATAAATAATATGAAACAAAATAGTTTTTTTTTATTATTTAGGATACAGGATATCACTGACGCCTTAATAAGTATACTGTAATGGCAATGAATGTATAACTGTTGGAGTAAACCACGTGACCCCACTTCATCCCGCTTCCCTTCACCTGCCAAGCTTCCGCTCAGTCCCATACTTTCCCCTTTCCCTTACATCGTGCTGTTTGTGGGTGAACTTGCTCGCTGTTTCTGAACCACAGCTCAACCTGTATTGTGGTTCACACGACAAGAGAAGAATAATTTTATATAATTCAGACTTCATAAATAGGATAGTGCAGAGCTCATTTTCCCAAACATTCACACAATATTTATTAGCCAAAATCGCAGCATAATACAATGACCACATAAAAATAATGTATAATACGGCACTGAGGATGAAGCTTGGTGATTCGATAAATTCTTGGGCATGTACAGTACACACAAACACACACACACGCGATGTTGCCACGTTAACCGTATCCCGCGACTAGGTGGTCCAGGTGCAACTCTTGTTGACCATATAACGAAGGCATTGCCTTATATCCCTTGTTGTCCGTGGCTGGCAGTACTATGATTGAAATGGTTGTTAGCTTCTGTCACTCTGTACATCATCATGTACCTGTCAAAGAAGAAGAGAAAGTAACTCAGTATTGAAGTGTAGGCCATCAGTTCAATCGTGTCACGTAAACCAGAGTCACTTTCGTCAAACATAAATGTCCTCAATATGAATTCTGTCATTGGTGTCCAGGTGTAGGATGAGCAGGAAGGCGATGCGAGTACCAGAGAGTGTTGCCTCGACTACCTCTTCGTCCTTTGCATGCGGCCATGTTTTGTGATGACTTTTCCAGTCAGTCATGAAGGACGAGGGGCCAACAAGGTGTGTGATGGCGAGGAAGATGTCCCTGATAAGGGCGCAGGATGGTGACAGGCTGCATGAGGTGGAGGAATGTGGTGACGATAATGAAGCAAGGGAGTAGTTACTAGGAACTTGATCCTGTTGCTGTCGTTCCTGCGACATGCTCCTCTCCTGAACTTTCCCAGGATGAAGGAGTTTCTTTATCACCTTCTTCACTGCAGGTGGGGAAGCAGTCTGGCAGCGAGAAGGCAGTGGAGCATCGTCATCATTGTCGGCATCATCATTTCCTTCTGTAGGAGTCTGTCCCACTCATCAGTTTGGGTATCAGAAAGGTCATCTATGCTGCAGGCACCAGAATGGATATGATCCTCATTGTTTTCCTCATTTTATGGCCTTACCAGACCTTTCAGGGCTGGTAAGGCCATAGCGTGAGCGCAGAGGCGGACAATGTGAGGGGGTGGTGGGCTTGCAGGGAACAAAAGAAGGATGTCCACTCGTGGTTGGCTCACGAGATGTACTGACCACCTGGGCGGTTTGGTTGGCAGAATAGATTAGAGTCAAAGATGGTAGACCTTCTTTCCCCGTCCGAATTGTTCACAGTTTTTTACAGATCGTGCTAATTGAACGTTACTGGTACTGAAGGGCAGCGTTCGATGTTGGCGGCCATAAAGGGGTTAAATAAATCCATGAGGCTCATACAGTGAGTATCACTTGGTGGTCTAGTCTCGAAAGAACATAATCCCCTCTAATTCTGGTATTTTCTTTACATATTCTCAATTGCCAATATCATCTCTATGTGTCTCCAGGATTCTTCATTACTCCTTGCATCAATCCCTTCCCTGTCAGTCTCTTTGCAGTTAAAATCTCATCTTGGTGTAATCCATATCTTCAATCAGTCAGTATCTTTGTCACACCAAGGGATTCCTTCACTAGCTATTAATGCACATCTCACTTTCATGCCCTAGTTTGTGGAGGCATATACACGACAGGCATGTCTAGCTTCCTACCATGTTGTATGGTTAATACCATTCCTAATGTTTCAACGTTCATACCTCCAAAATTTTGCCTTTTCACTTAAAATTTCTTGCCAGTCATAATCATTACCCCTCCTAATATTCCCTCTCTATTTTTCCTCCACACATTAAATCCTTTTCAACCAAACACATTTGTATCAACATCATTGCTTATTTTAGTTTTGGATGGACATAACACCTGGTTCTTATCGGCAATACACTGTACATAGATATATATATATATATTTATGTGTCCGACTCTGGGCATAGGCTTCACAGCCTGCTATCAAGGCCCAGCAGTCCTCCGACATACCATACACCTCTACATATCGCCACTTCGGCGCTAACACCCACCGTCCATATTGAATACATGCTAGGGCTGCCTCATACAGGACTGGTGTATTGGTATTAGCAGGGGTATTTTTACGACATGTTGGCGGGTCTCCTGATAGGTTAGTAAAGCCTGATTTAACGAAATTCAAATCCTTAAACTGTTCCCTGCCCCAGCGGGAATTTGAACCCGGGTCCATTAGGACTCCAAGCCACCTCTCTACCGATTAAGCCACCACCTCCCCCCTAATATATATATATATATATATCACGGGGGGATGTGAAATTATGAATTAGAAATGCTGGATGTTACTTGATAACAGAGACAAGGAATTGACTTGTGAAAATCAAGTAGTAAGTTTTACTTTATGACAGCTTACTTCGCCGATTCTCTAAAGGCGAGAATTTAAAAACTTTCTCAACAGTACACACCAGAGACTAATTACTCACGCATGCTGTCTGTTAGTACTGTTAGCCTCTCGAAAAAGTGACTTCACCCCTGACAATCAATAACTAATGCTAATAATAATAAACAGGTTCTTGCCGGTGCTTAACTCCTGGCTGGCACAACGGGATTTAAATTTGATACAAAAGAACTGGCCTAAGTACCAGTTAAGGATAATGTAAACAGTTTGTGCTAACTAGGAGCGGCAACTAACATAAGCTTAATATGGAGAAATAAAACATAGATCAAATTATATTAAGCTCAAAGAAAAAACTGTAAATTTATTGTTTACAATGAAATAAATTTATGTTATATGAATCTGAAAAATGAATTCAAAATAACAAGAATACACTCGCTCATTCAAACGCTAATTAAAAACTTAAGCCTAAAAAAAATTAACAGAAATACTGGTCAGTGGAGGGGAGCTGAAACGAAAGTCTGGGTGCCTGTGATGAACATCAAAATGCAGCTATTCACTGTAAGCCCACTTCACTAATTCACCATCTAGGTGGAGATTCAGGAACTCTTTGTACAACAGAGGCACTGCTCAATGCTGGGCACAAACGGTCCTATGCTCGAGGCGACTCAAAGCTGACTAACTTAAAACTCGGAAGGTAGGTATGAGCTGGCCGTATTCACAGGAAGTAGGCGTGGCCTAAGTTCAACGGTCAAAGGAAAGAAAGTGAACGATATAGGCTCACAATAAATCACTCAGTGAAAGCACTAATGTCGTGGATAAGAATGGTCACTTGTGAGACAGTGACAAATGTTCTGAAAACCATCCCAATCAAAGTGAATACGAGGATGGTTGAACTGAGTGATGCCCAGTAGGAATTCCACTAGAGTTCATGGTTTTCTCATCACAGTACAATGTCACGAATTTACATAAATACACTCGCACGAATTCGTGACAATATATATATATATATATATGTATGTATGTTATGTGTCCGACTCTGGGCAAAGGGTTCACAGCCTGCTCCCAAGGCCCAGTAGTCCTCCTACATACCATACACCTCTACATCCATATATGTATGTATGTTATGTGTCCGACTCTGGGCAAAGGGTTCACAGCCTGCTCCCAAGGCCCAGTAGTCCTCCTACATACCATACACCTCTACATGCCATCACTTCGGCGCTAACACCCACTGTCCATATTGAATACATGCTAGGGTTGTTTCATACAGGACTAGTATATTGGTATCAGCGGGGATATTTTTGCGACATTCAGCGAGTCTTCTGGTAGATTAGTAAAGTCTGCTTTTACTAAATTCAGATCCTGAAACTGTTCCCTGCCACAGCGGAGATTTGAACCTGGATCCTTTAGAACTGCAGGCCACCTCTCTACCGTATAATTATGTTCTTATAACTTAGGCACCACGACACTAAGTTCTTATCATTACTTTCACCACCCATATAACTTTTGAATTTGATTCACGTGGACCTCGACTCACTTTGCTTGTACAGTTCAATCCTGCAACTTCATTTTCCTATTCCCATTACCTTTCTTCCATATCCATCTTGCATTTCATTGACCCTGTTCATCTCCTCTACTTTTCTGACTTTTCTTGAGTTCTGTCCCTTCTCGACATCACCAAATATAAAAAAAAAAGTATGTTCATCTTTACTGTGTCATTCATAGTTTTCTCCATTGTGCAAAATCTTAACTACTTCAATTGCAAGTTTTTCTTTCTTCTTCTTCACTGATTTTCTCTTCTCTTTCCTCTGCTATTCCATTATCTCTCCGAATTTGGTCATCTATCTGCACCTTTGACTGCCCATCTTCTGTGTCATGTTCACCTCCTCCAATGCGGTATTTACTTTCTCCATTTGATTTGCACTGTCACATAGCATTTTCCTTTGTTCTTTCCTTTTTTTTTTTCTTCTTTTTTTTCAATTTACTATTTTGGTTTTGTACAATTGCCTTGGCATTTCCAGAAGCTATTAACACAACACACTCCTGCTCCTTTATCTCTATTTTCTCCTTTTTCACTTCGTCTATATCAGATCATTAGTGTTCTGACCCATCACATTCGTTAACCTCCACGTCAAAGTCTTCAACTTCCATGTCTTCCTCCTGTTTCATCGTCACTGGTCAATCTCCGTCAACTGTTGAACTATGCTAAGGACATCTAGTTTCTATTTCATGGAGGTCATATCTCACCACTTCCACACACAACCTCAAACAAGGCAGAGACGGGCAACAATCGCTCAGCTATGCACAGCCAGTGGTGGACAGATGGAGCTTCCCAACGGACATCCTATCCATTCGACCACTCACTTAGAGAGAGAGAGAGAGAGAGAGAGAGAGAGAGAGAGACTGAATGAACAAGCTAGTGCCAGGCAGCTATGGCTATTTGGCACTAAGGCAGAAAACATGTAAGTTGATTAATTCTGGTAGGTGTTAAATCGAAAAAGATCAAACAAAGGGAAACATATGAGTGCGCAATAAACAAGACATATGATGGGTAACAAAGAAGAGACAGGATTCACCAAGATCAGACAGTGAGGACAGGTAGCCTAAATCACGAAAGAATGGGAAAACAAGACGACGTTCAACAGAGTATTAGGGACAATCTGCTAGAAGATGGGCTACAATACAGTAAGTCGAACCTGACAAAATGAACAAAGAAAAGTTGCCTCACAGGACATCAAATGACCATGTTTAACACGATTGTGTCCCAGACGCAAGCTTGCTAATGCAGTCCCCCACCGTCTGTTAGGATTGGAGGAAAAGGGCCATGGGAAAACAGTAGGCTTAACATTACATTGCTTACTATCAGTGATATTAAACCACTCCATTTGCCAACGATGCTTAAGTAAGTCAGACTGATGGAAAAACGTCTCTCATCAGGAGACGGCTGGTGGATATCGTACAGGATACCACCGACCGGGCCAGAAAATTGACCTGTTCGTTTTCAGCAATACCAACTTGACTCGGGACCCAACAAAAGGTAGTTTCATTTGGGGGGCCGTCCTGTACAATCACTCCTGGATTTCAAGGACCAATGGGTTGGCTGCAGGAATGGTCCTTAGGGAAGAAAGGACACTAAGGGAGTCGCTGAAAACAACAATGGATGAGATTGGAGAAGAAGTAAATATACCAGACGATAATCAAAAGAACATACAATTCTGCAGTGAAGACACTGGCAGCATCCAGGAGGCGTGACTGCCATGAACTGTTGGGAAATAAAACAGCAAAACTAATGCCAGTGGAGGACTTTAAACCATCTGTGTACATGGGAGCAGCCAATGAATAACAAGACATATGACTAGAGAATAGGGATTGAAGACTGAATGGGGAAGTGGAGAACTTAGTGGCAAGAGGGACAGATGAACAGTTATTAGGAGGGAGGGGGAATGAGCCACAGAGGGAACCTACAAGGACGGGTTGGAAGTACCTGAGGAGAATGAAGAGACAATGAGCGGGATAAACTAAATACCTTATGAGAAAAAGAGTTCTGCTGATATGCAGGGGTTAAGGATGGAAACATGGAAGGGATGTAGGAAGGAAACTAAACGAGGAATGGTGATGAAGCCTATAATAATAATGAAGGGTCAGTTCGTCATGACGATGCAACATAGAGGGCAATCCAGATTCAGTGTACAGGTTCTCAACTGGAGTGGAACAGAATGCTCCTAAAGCTAGATGAAGTCGCTCTTGATGAACAGCATCCAACCTGAGAAGAATGGCAGGAGATACAGAGGCTTAAATTATACATCCATAATCAAGAACAGAGAGGGCCCCAGAAACATACAAACGTAGGAGAAGAACGATCAGAGGCCCAGGTGAGATGACTCAAGGTTCGTAGAAGTTGAAGCCTCTGAACAACAGATGTCTTTAGGATAACAATATGTGAAGACCAAGTCAACCGAGAGTCAAAAGATAGACCCAAGACTGTAATAGTTACATGGTGAGTAAAAAGGATGTCATAAAGGTAAAGAGGGAGCATTGGAATATTACACCATCTTAACACACCATGGCACGAAAAACAAAAAGCCATGAGAAACTGACCAAGAGGACACAGCAATTATCGTTGACTGCATATGACAACGGAGTTGAGAAGCATTAGCATTGGCTCAATAAACTGCAAAGTCATCATTATATAAGGAGGCACGAATCCCCGAATGGAAAGTAGAGACGATACCGTTGATTGTTATGAAGAAAAGAGTCCCACTCAGAAGACACCCCTTTCGAACGCCCTCCATCTCTGGAAAGGAGGGAGATAAATTAAAGCAAGCTCGCACCTGATATGTTCAATCTCAAGAAATTTCCCTGAAAGACACCCAAATTAACATCTATCCCAAACCTTCCTAGAGTATGAAGAATGTTGTACTTCTACATAGTGCTTTAGGCTTTCTCAAGATAAAAGAACCTGCAAGAACTGACTGCTTGTGACAAAAACCCCGATGAATATAAGACTCCATCTTCACTGAGGGATCCTGAGTACTGCTCCCCTTATGAAAACCATTTTGGAAAGCAGAATGAACTCTCTTAGATTCTAAAGTCCTCAACAAATGAGCATTAACCATGCATTCCAGGAGTTTCCCAAAACAACTAACAAGGGCAATTAGTCTATAATCCTTGGAAGAATGACCAAGCCAACCAGGCTTTAAAAAGGGAAGCAAATATTGTATGCCTTCCTCTAGACCGTAGGGAATACACCATCTGTCCAGATCTGGTTATAAATCAAAAAGAGAAAGAACAAAGCCAGTTGTGGAAGGTGCTTTATCATCTGGTAATGGACAGCAGCAGGGCTTTCACAGGTGTTACCACAAGATGGGATTCCAGACTTGGTCATAGAAAAAGAAGTGTTATATGACTCAACATATGACAAAGCATAATCCACAGGAGTACATTCAGCCTTTTAGCTAATATTGGAGGAACTCCTGAGAGAGATGTGATCCTTTGCTAATCTCCCAAAAATGGCCCCAAAGAATATCAGCTACCTTAGCAGGATCTGCAATAGTTGCACCATGGACACAAGGTACTGGGACTGGTTGAGGAGAGCGTTTGTCTGAAATTCTGCAAATATGATTCCACAGGAAATGAATTGGTGTAGATGTAATGGAGGACACATACGTTGACCAACTAGACTTTCTGGGAGCTCTAACTGTTCTGTGCAAAATAGAACTGGTCCGTTTAAATGCAAGGAAAACAGATTGACTGCCCAGAGTATTAGTCCTCCGATGGTAGGTCCTCCATTAAATCTGCTTGACCTGAAGGGCTCCAACACAATCACTGGATCACTAAAGGACACATTTGGATGCAAAAATGTGAGTAGTCTGGGGGATGGACTTCACTGAGGCTGCCAACACAAAGTCTGTATTTTTTAAAAAAAATTTTATAACAGAACAGAGGAAGGAAAAACATATGAATAAAAAAAAATAATATGAAACTGTATCATCAATGTTAGAAAAGGTAGAGGGATCTAAAAGAGGATTTCAAAAAAGAAGCAAACACATCCCACTTGCCATGCTCAAAACACCAACAAGGGGGACAGTGAACAGGTGAATTGGATGCAGTAGTGAGTCAGATGGGAAAATTGTCACTTACAAATCATCTAGTACAGATCAGTTAAAATCTAGAGATAGAGATGGTGAACAAAGAGAGAGATCTATACAGAAGACTATGTATGAGTGTGAGAATCATTATGTGCAGAGCAACCATGATTAACCCATCCTGTCTGGATGCCATGTATACATGTCCTCCCAGGGCTGTCCGGGTGACATGTATACAAGATCTAGTGTTTTGTGGCCTTGTTTGAACACCACGGGTAATTTCCACCACACATAGCCACTGGCAACCCTCCTTGAAACATCTGAGTCATGCTCCAGTTATCTGCCTATCTGTAATGGATAGACCTATGCAAAAAGTTTTCCCTGTGTCCGGATCCTTGGTTGAGCGCCTGCAACCGCTGATTTCAACACCAACGAAGTTCAAAGGCCAAAAAAGAAAAGGCCTTAGTGGTAGCGCAATAAGGAGAGAACTTATGGTGACATTATCGCCAATTGTGTGTGAAGAAAGTGACTCTTCCTCCCAGGAAAGTATCCACCATAATAAGTGTCAATATTTATGCTTCGTATGAGGAGGGTGGAGGACGTGACTCCTCCACTGTGCACCCATCATTTCCCCCTGTACATTCATCTATTTCTGATGATGAGAATGGTTCAGAGGGTATTGACGATCCTGGAGAGGGGGGTATTGGCAAGGATAAGGAGATGGAAGAGGAGGTAGGGAGTGGAGGAAGGGAGATGGTGGAGGAGGGAGAGAGAAGGGAGGAGGAAACGAGGTGTGTTGAGCCTTGTGCCACCCCTCTGTCTATGTACTTCAATAATGGAAGAAGAAAGGTTGTTTCATGATGAAATCAGTGCCTTATTACTGTTTGAAAGTTCCCGTGTGTGTGTGTATGTTTTTTGATGAAAAAGTACAAATCACAGGAAAAAAACAAAAACTGTTATAGTGGAAAATGTAGTTATGTGAAGAAAGGGAGGAGGGAGGGAGGAGGAAATGCAGTGCCTCCTGCCACCACTTTGTCTATTTCCGTGAATAATGGAAGTTGAAAGTTTGTTTCATGATTAAATCAGTGTCTTTTTTTCTTTTTCTTTTTTTTTTAAATTTTCGTATGTGTATAATAATTATGATGAAAAAGTCTAAATCATAGGAAGAAAATTTTGTTATAGTGGAAAATACAGTAATTTCGATTATGGACAGTACATGTATAAATATTTCGTTCACATTTTCTTTTTTTTTTGAGGGGGGGTTTATGTAGTAGTAATTGCAGTAGTAGTGGTAGTAGTAGTTGTAGTGGTAGTAGTAGTTGTAGTGGTAGTAGTAGTTGCAGTAGTGGTAGTTGTAGTATTAGTAGTAGTTGTAGTATTAGTAGTAGTTGTAGTAGTGGTAGCTGTAGTAATGGTAGTATTAGTGGTAGTTCTAGTAGTAATAATAATAATTGTATTATTTGTAGTGGTTGTAATACCCAGACTTCTAGGCACACAGCGGTGCCAGAAGCAAGCAACATTGCAAGCCAAACATACATCTGTGTATGTGTGTGTGTGTGTGTGTGTGTGTGTGAGAGAGAGAGAGAGAGAGAGAAAGAGAGAGAGAGAGAGAGTGTGTGTGTGTGTGTGTGTGTGTGTGTGTGTGTGTGTGTGTGTGTGTGTGTGTGTGTGTCTGTGTGTGTGTGTGTGTGTGTGTGTCTGTGTCTGTGTCTGTAAGGCGGGGTGGTGGTGAGGTGAGCAGGCAACTGGCCTCAAGGTCGTTGCTTTGGTTACCGGCCTCCCAGCAGCAAGTACGGCCGAAAATTTTGTACTCAAACAATGTTGTTGGTGGGTTTTGGTCTTCTGGAAGTATTATTGAAACGTTATTATTGTGGAGGGCTAGTCTAAGGCTTAGTTGTGTCATCGAACCTCTGCAACACATATGGACATCAGCAAAAAAACAACAAAAATTGCCTCCTTTCCCCATCCACTCCCCCTACATACACCTCACGGACCATCTGATGCAATCAGCTTGAAGTCGAAGGATTGTTGAGTATTATGACACCTAGTTTTTTAAATTTCGGTTAAGTATAAACTGAGATATGAAGGTTTACAAATTGATGATTTTCATGATTTCTGTCGGGAATGCCCAGCTGTGGGAAAGGTTTGTGAAAAGATGTGCTGCACGGGATGGGTTAAAAATATTTAGATCTTGATTAGAAAGGAAGAATTCAAGCAATGGCTTTTACTAGAAATGATACTACCACAACATAAGGAGTGCCTGCAGTTGAAATCTCCCAATAACAAGATTGGCTGAGGTAACTGAGACAAAAGACAGGCAAGCTCAGGAAATTCTATAGGATGGAAAGCAGTAACCAGAGGGAAATTACAGTAATTCAACCATGAAGGAAAACCCTCACCACAATACATTTAAAGGACAAAGAAACTGCAGTAAGTTCTTAAGTGGCTGTAATGTGAACTAGGATTTTATGATTCAGAAATCAAAGTAGGCATACCAACGAAAATACAACCTGGAATTGGAACCGGGATTGGAGAGGTTGGTCTCCTGAATGCATACAGCTAAAGGACAATAGTGAAGAAGAAGGCATTGATGGTCAGACCGATTCGAATGAAAACTTCGAATGTTCCACTGAAGAAAAGCCATAATAAAAAAAAATCTTTAAAATTGGTAACGAATGACATTTATGATAAACGCTGATCAAAGAGCAACAACTACAGTGACTCCTGACAGACTTTGACGGGAGAAGAAACAGAACTGGGAGAAGGTAAAACTGGGGGAGGAACATAGCTAAGAACAATAGAAGGGGAAGGAGTTATTGGCAGATCAGGGGGAAGGGGGAAAGGGAGTAGGTGGAAGATATTCCAGGACTGGATGCGCCTCTGCAGACGCTAGCACGTTTTGTAGAGGACTCCCTGGGAAACCAGATACAAGGGGGAACACCTATCTGGAGGAAGGTCCCTAACAAAGGGAGGCGGTGGCTGAATCGGTAGAGAGGCGGCCAACAGTCCTGATGGACCCAGGTTCGAATCCCGGCTGGGGCAGGGAACAGTTTAAGGATTTGAATTTCATAGAAGCAGACTTTCCTGATCTACCATATGAACCGCCGACATGTCATAAAAGTACCTCCACTAATACCAAGACACCAGTCCTGTATGAGATAGCCCTAGCATGTATTCAATATGGACGGTGGGTGTTAGCGCCGAAGTGGTGACATGTGGAGGTGCAGGAGGACTACTGGGCCTTGGGATAGGCTATTCCCCCCGAGATATAGGCCATGAAGCCTTTGCCCAGAGTCGGACACATTTAAAAAAAAAAAAAAAAAAAAAAAAAAAAAGACTTTGCAGATCAAGTGACAAGTGTTGGTGATGAACACTGCCGTTTCTCACTACCAGGAGAGGGAGATGTTTAAAGGCACGGTACGCAGATTGCTGACTGTTGCTGAGAGAGAGGAGGAGGAGGTGGTAGACTGGGAGTGAGGGAGGGGAATTGCTCCAGGACGATGGCCAAGAGGACTTTTGCTTGTGTTAGAAGCAAGGGATGAGGGAGCATGATGAGGAAGTAGGTAAACTGCCTACAGGATACGGACAAGGACTGACTGGTCGCAGCAGGCTAAACACGGACCTTGTGGGTGGCCTTTGGTAATTGGCCATTGAGAGACTGATGAGGGGAGATAGAAGCTGGACGAAGCTGGACAACAGGGGAAGGGGTCAATGACAAAGCTGCAGGAATGGAAGAAGTTGATGATGGAGGCAGATGGAAGGAGCACTAGGAGCAGGAGCTGTTGAAGAGGTAGAAGAGGTCCTGAATGACCAATGAACATGGCTTGTGTATGAGGAACAGTCATTAAAACCCTTTCTATGAACAGTCTAATGTGCTTTCCTAAGTGATATTAGTTCTTGAGCATGAACACGAGAGAGTTCATACTCAAACATGAAGGTAGGACAAGAACAGACGTAAGCTGGATGACCATCACCGCAATTAGGATAACAGCATGCAACAACGGAGCAGTCTACTTCGGTATGTCTGGGCTACGCACATCTAGGACATTTAGCCAGCAGGATCGGCACTGGTGAGGAGGATCAATAATTTCTCTCACTGGGAGTTTCAAACCACCGATGCTAACATGAATGGGAAGGGATTGTGAATCAAATGTGATCTTGGCGATATTAATAGAGTGTGTTCGATTTCCTCATAGTGGAATACTGTAGCAATGAACGGACAGCAAATCTTAACTCAACTCCTGTTGGGCAGCCTGATTATTTGGTGAAATCTGAAAACTCCCAGACTCCCACCCGGATATATGGAGGAACTGCAACAGTACGGCACCACTAATAGAACTGAGTTGCAAATTTCTGGAAGTCGAAATGGGAGCACCAGTATTATCCACAAGAGAAGCCACCATCAGCCTGGGCTTTATTCTGGACAGTAACAATACAATATCCATCATGCAAGGAATGGAATGTCACATCCTTCCCAACAAAGACTGAATTCTAAATCACCCGAGGAACGAGGGGCATGAGGCGGAATGGGAAAATACTTTGCCCAGTGCTGAGTGTCAAAAATGTGCGATGAAAACGAATGACAGGGTTTAGAAAGAATAGAAGGATGGAGATGAGAGGGAAATAAAAAAACAGTGGAGGTGGACTTGGACTGAACGGGGTTTGAGACAGACGAAGCAGGTATAGAGGCAGATTGTGGGTTATTAGACTCTACAGTAATGTGAAAATGAGGGAGGAGGCAGCAATGGAGGAACTTACAGGAACATCAGGAATAGCTGGTAGATTTGAGGGAAGTGCTGAAGCGTCTGGCAGATTGGTTGAGAACTGGTGAAATTAAGTGTCCATAACCAGGTTAGAGGTAGTCAAGATATCAGATGGGGGGGGTTAATGGCAGGGGGGGGCCCCTCCTGAAGCCCCCACATTCAAAGTTTCAAGCTTCAAAATGAAGCCTGGCTGAGACAGGCATAGATGTCCGCACTCTGCCGAGGCTCGGTGTAGATTGAGAGAGAGAGAGAGAGAGTGTGTGTGTGTGTGTGTGTGTGTGTGTGTGTGTGTGTGTGTGTGTTTGGAAACACAATTATCAGGGAGCAGGCTTGTTGCTGTGTGCACTGATGGAGACCCAGCCATGCTTGGTTATAGATGTGGCTTTATGACACTGAGGGAGAACCCCACTGAGGGGGGTCACCTTGACATGATTTCCGGGTTTGAAGCGTGGCTGGCAGTTCCACCTACTCGGGAGTCATGCGTACCATTGTAGGGTTCGGTATTTGTCAGCCTCATGGACCAAGCACCCCCTACATCGATGGTGGAGGAGGCTTGCTGTTGATGTTAGTTCCTGCCCATCTAGGGCAGGACTGTTGCCTCCTCACGTGTTTGCTGTGCTTGGCATCCCGTAATGCTGGGAGACAGGAGTCTTGGGGGTTGAGTGATGCTGCACAATGTGCCCTGCAGCTAGCAGTACACCTCTTTGGTCCCTTATTCTGGCTAGACGGGCAGCCTGGATGGGCCCAACCAGGTCAGTCAGCTGGTTGTGCATTGGCTAGGGTCAAGTGGGCACTGGGGGGCCTGGTGGCTCCTATCGTCCTGGAGTCACTCTTGCCCAGGTCCCCTGGTGGTTACCCGCGTATACTCTCCTGCTGCCTATGAGGTGGCCAATAGTGTCGTCCCTGGCATAAGACCTCCCCTTGTTGGGCTCCATGATGGGTGGAGGGGTGGGAGAATGAAGTAGATTGGTTGATGTTTGGAAGAGAAAAATATTAAATCTGTTGAGAACACTGGATCTGGCCCTGACCATTCTTTAGACTCGTCTTCCCTGATTGTCACTCTGGAGCCTTTCTAGGCCCCTGGGGAGCATCCTCCTCTGCCCCAGTGTTCTGTTGGACCAGGGAGGTGTTCCCATCAGGTTGGTGTGGCTCAGGGGTTGGCCTCTGATGAAATGGTGCCGGCATCATGTGCCAAGTATCTAGTACTGAATTCCGCTGTGGGTGGGTCAGTACTAGGTATTGACATTTTCTATTTGCACCTGCCATTCTTTCAGCCTGTGGTCAAGAACAAAAAATCTGTTCCCAGGGGGATGGAAGCCTGCTTGCTGAGGTGTCCTCCCCAGAAGAGAGCTCACGATTGCTGAATATGACCTCTGTCTCCAGTGCAGCTATTACAGGTGTTCCTCATGATACTTTTAATCGAAGAGTCACCTTATTCTGTGACCTCCTTTGATACTCAGAGGCACGGTTGTTGGAGGAACTACAGTCTTCTGGTGTGGTAACTGTTGAGCGTCTGCACAAGAAAACAGAGGGTATCTTGACCCCAACACATTTTTCCTGACATTTGACAGGTTAACGTTACCTATGTCTGTGAAACTAGCTTGGCTGTCACTTCCTGTTAAGTCATACATGCTGACCCCAAAACGATGTTTCCACTGTCGGGGGTATGGTCACGTTAGCCGATTTTGCCACCGTGCACAGGCAGGCCTTCTTGGTGTCTGTGTCTCCTGTGGTGGACCAAACCATACCAGAGACTGTGCCAGACCCCTGAAATGCTATCACTGTGGAGGTCCTCATGCTGTCTCTTCTAAAAAGTGCCCAAGATACTGCCTTGAAAAGGAGATTTTGTCCATTCGTACGAGCTAGAGGGTTTTGTTTTTTGAAGCAAAAAGGAGAGCCCAGACACTCTTCTTTCAGCCCGGGTTAATTATGCTTCTGTCCTTTCTGGGACGCCAGTGCATTACCCTCTATCTCAAAGGCAGCCTCGACCCATTCCAGTACCCACTCCTTCAACTCGTGATTTGCAGGATGGTTAGTACTGTTTGTGAGAATGATGTTTGCCCGACTGCTACTCCGACTGTTTCCACTTCCACTTCGGTGGCTAACAGCTTGCACACTTCCGTGGTGGTGGCAGAGGTCCAGGTTGACCGGACTCCTTCGAGCGTCTTATCCAGTATGCCCGAGGCTCCATCTATACCTGGCAAATGTCACCGTTGTTCGTCGGAGTCATCTGAGCATGAAGTCCGGCCACCTAAGGTCTCTTTTGTCAAACATTGTGTTGACACCTCTCCTAGTTCCTCTGTCCAGCAGGCTGAGGAATCTGACCAGATGACAGCTAAAGCTGATGGTTCACCTCTGCTTTGGTCCCCACCTGGGGATGTTGTTGGACAGTTCGTTGGTACTTATTATCAGAAGCATAGGATGGCCTCCTCAAATGATTCGAGTCTTGTGGACTCTGCTTACATTTCTGGGGCTTCTGGTGAGTGCACTGGCCATCCTACATCTCAAAAAGCGGCCCCCAAGCCGCCTTCCAAACAAACTGGAATGCCCACTCCACGGAGTGTTGTAATACTTACTTCATTGTCCTCACGTTTGCCTTCGGATGTTCGACAGAGAGTGCATATTTCTGGTGCTGGGCAGGCTCATCCAAAGGGCTAACATAAGCATCAGTTCAAACCCTATCGCTTGTCAGGCATACTTTCACGCACTTAATCATCATCCCTCCATTATGGTTTCTGTCATCCGGTGGAATTGTCGGGGTTTATGTGCTAACCATGAGGAACTGTGTCATCTTGTTTCACAATTTACTCCTCTGTGCATGTGCATTCAGGAGACCATGGTAGGTGATGTTGTTCCTTCTGATCCCTCTGGCTACCATGCCTTTAATTCTGATCCTGCACCAGGCCAAGGTCGTCATGGAAGTGCTGCTATCTTTCTTTGCCAGGATATTCCGTACAGTCATCTGGACATCTCCACTCCCCTGCAGGCTGTTGCTGTCTGGATGTTTTTATATCAGCAGTATACAGTTTGCAGTCTTCTTCTTCCTCCTAGTGTTACTGTTGCAAGGGCAAATCTGTAATGCCTTATTCGTGGCCTTCCTTCTCCCTTTCTGTTACTAGGAGATATGAATGGTCATCTTAAACTATGGGGAAACAGTGAGGCCAACCCTCGGGGTGTCATGTTGGCCTCTTTAGTGGACGATGAGAAGTTGGGTATTTTCAGCTCTGATAAAATGCCTTAATTCCATAGCCAGACTGGAACTTTTACTGCACTTGATTTGTCCTTATGCTCAGCTATTTTAGATTTTACCTGGTATGTGTTGCGAAACCTTTATGGCGGCGATCATTTTCCGTTACTCTTAACTGCTAGTGCAGGTGGACCTCAGCCATGTCTCGCTCATTGGTTACTGGATAAGGCTGACTGGCCACATTTCAGGGAATTAAGTTCCACTTCCCTTTCTGTCAGTGAGCTTGGCTGTCTTACTGAGGCAGTGTCATGTTTCAATGACTTATTGCACTCAGCAGCCCTTTTATCTATTCCAAGAATGAGGGGTCAATTTCCTAAATGTCCGGTTCCTTGGTGGAACTCTGAGTGCGGTTCTGCAGTGAGAGCTAATCAAGTCACCTTTTCTCAACTTCGTTGTCACTGTGGGGATCCTCAGTATTTGGTGGCGTATTAGTGGGCACGAGCTCATATGAGGCAGGTTTTTAAGGAGGCCAGGTGTTCATCCTGGAAAGGTTATATTGCCTCCATCAGTTTGAGGACTTCCATCACTCAGGTGTGGAACCGGGTAAGGAAAATTTCAGGAAAATTTATCGTTCCCACCCCTACTGTTTTATCTGCAGTAGGTGAACTGTAGCTGATCTTTTCACTGTTGCAGAGTTGCTTTTCGATCATTTTGCCAGTGTGTCACAGAAGGATGCAGATACTCCTTCGGTTTGCTACCGTCGATGCCTAGAGTCTCGTGGCCTCAGTTTTGCCTCTTCTAGGGGAGAGTCTTACAATGTTCCATTTTCTGTTTCTGAACTCCAGGCGACTCTGTCGCAGTGCCATGATTCCTCTTCTAGTTGTGATGATATTCCTTATGCCTTATTATGTCCCCTGTCTGGTGAGTCCCTTTTTGTTTTTGCTTTCATTGTTTAATAAGATCTGGGGTGTTTCCGGTTTGTTGGGGTGTTGCTGTGGTTATCCCCTTCCCCAAACCAGGTAAAGCCCACCTGCAGACGATAAATTATCAGCCTGTTTCTCTGGCTTCTTGTATATGTAAAGTTCTGGATAAGATGGTCAATGTTAGGCTTGTGTGGTTTTTGGAGAGAAGTGACTTATCCCCTGCTCAGTATAGTTTTCAAAAATTTTGATCTACCTGTGATGCACTACTGTCCTTGGAATCTTCTGTATGTGAGGCTCTCTCCACTAACCAACACCAGGTCACGGTCTTATTTGACCTCGAGAAGGCATATCACACTGTCTGGCATCATGGCATTTTACTTTCTCTTCATGAACTTGGTCTCCGTGCTTGCTTGCCTATTTTTATTCAGCAGTTTTTATCTAATCGTTTTTAAGGGTCCGATTGTGAGGAGTGCTTTCTAATGCCCGTGCACTAGGAGACGGAGTACCACAAGGGAGTATCCTTAGTGTTAGGCTCTTTGCTGTGGCCATCAACAGCATAATCAGTGTACTTCCTGATAGTGTACGAGGCTCACTATATGTCGATCACCTCTCCATTTACTTCACTGCATCTAGAATGTCTCTGATAGAGAGGAAGTTGCAGCTGGCTCTTAATAGAATTTCTGACTGGGTAGTCTTGTGCCTTATGTTTTTCTTTAACAAAGACAGTGGCTATGCATTTTTGTCATCATCGGCGGGTTCATCCAGACCCTGACTTGTATCTCTATGGTTAGAGAATATCTTGTGTGGAAGAGACGTGGTTTCTGAGTCTTCTGTTTGACAGACGACTAACCTAGGTTTCTCATATTCGTACTGACAAGGCGGTTTGTCATAAAGCTTTAAGTCTTTTGAGGGTTTCGGCTCATACCTCCTGGGGTGCTGACCTGTCAAAACCTCCTCCTCTTGCATAGGTCTATTATACTTCCTAAACTTGAATAAGAGTATGAGATCTACTCCTCTGCAACAGATGACCATCTCCAGTTGTTAAATTCTGTGCATCACGCTGGTGTACGTCTGGCAAGCTGGGCATTCAGGTCATCCCCAATTTCAAGTTTATTGGTGGATGCTGGTGTACTCCCCTTGGATTTGCGATGCCAGCCATTGATGATGAGCTGTTGGTATTGTCTTCACTGCATTCTGGACTCAGTTTCTTGTTCCATCATCTCCCAAGATTCGCGATCTTCTGTTTATGACGCCCGTCCTAGTTTCTCAAAGCCCTCTTGTTACAGGGTCCAGTCTGTTATGTTAGCACGAGACTGGCAGTTTGTCCACATCGTACCCCAAAGGTGGGTATTTGGCAACTCCCTCGTATGACATTTTGTAGATCCACTGTCGGTAAAAAGGGTTCACTCCTCTCTCAGGTGTCCTTCTCTTTCTTTTTGGAACATCCCTCCACTCATGAGGGTTCTGTCCTCGTCTATACTGACGGGTCTAAGACTGATGGTGGAATATGATTTGGTGTTGTCTTCCCTTCCTTTAGAAGGGGTGGTAGCCTTGTATTACTTCACTGTATACGGCAGAACTGACTGCGATTTTAAATGCTCTCAAAATCATTTTGACTCTCCCCCAATCTGTTTTTGTGAATTTTAGTGACTCCTTTAGTGCTCTCTCTGCACTGAAGTCTTTTAATGCATCCCATCTATTTGGTTTTATCAATCTGAGAGTGGCTTTTTCTTCTTGGACGTCGTGGCTGTCATATGGACTTCTGTTGGGTTCCCTCACATGTTGGTGTGGTGGGCAACGAGAGGGCAGATACATTAGCTAAAGCTGTGTCTTCTCAGCAGCCCCCAGCCAACAACCCGCTTCTTGATTCTGATGTAACACCTTACCCAGTGGCATACCCAGGAAGTTGAAAAGGGGAGGGGGCTTTATTTTTTTTTTAATCTTTTTAATTGTGTGGCCCATGACTTTGGAGAGCAAAGCGAGCCTGTACAGCTGGGGGTTCGGGGGGGCGATGTAAGCCCCTCCCCTCCGAGAAAATTTTGCATTTTGGCCAATTTCATGATCATTTTGAGGCCATATGGAATGAGTATATGACAAATATAGCATATTCTAGAGTCATTTTTAAGTACTCTGTGCCACTGAGTTATGATTCAGTCTCTCCAATAACCTTATACTACTAAAATTCAAACACTCACATTTCGATAACACTACTTTACAACTGTAGTAAACTAATAGCAATATACTGTGTGTGTGTATATATATATATATATATATATATATATATATATATATATATATATATATATATATATATATATATATATATATAAATATTTATCTTTGCAAATGGGGGGGCATGCGGCCATGGCTCCCCCCTCAATATGGCACTGACCTTACCTGCGGTACGCAATTCATATGTGTTGGCAGAGACGCTGGAATGGTGTTGCTCATAAGAGACTAAATGAAATCTTTCAGAGAGTGGTTGTGCCAAGGATTCTCCCCACCACCTCGGCAATTGGAAGTGGCTTTTGTGAGGTTTTGCATTGGGCACTCTCAGCTTGCACATGGGTTCCTGATGAGTGGTGGAACTCAACAGTACTGTGATGATTGCCTTGTTCCCCTTACTGTCCATCACTTGCCGGTCGAATGTCCGAGCCTGAGGGACCTACGTCAGATATTCCGTCATAGGCATAATGGGGCGGATGATGCCTACTGTCTGTCCTCGATGCTTGGGGGAGCATCTAGTGATTTTAATGATGTTTTTAGTTTTCATCAGGAGGCTGCCCTGTTTCCAGTTTTATAAGTAATTGATATTTTATAAACTATTCTTTTGTATTTTCAGTGTTTTCTTTCTACTAACGGGCATTAACTTTATTTTGAATATGCACATTTTATTTGCTGCTTCCATTTATTCTTCTTCATTAGGCATCTGTTATTTTTCGTCGAATGGTTAAGGAAGCCAAGAGAGGGAAGTGGAACTCTTCATGCATCTTCACTTAACTATTCCTTCCCCATTCAAGCAGTATGGGCCATTACTTATAAGACTGCAGACAAGCCTGGTCTCTGTTCTGCTCTGGTCCTCCATCAACATGGTACTTTGGTTGCTGATTTTGCTTTAGTACCAGATGCAATGGGAGCTTATTTTAGTGATATTGGTATTGTCTCTCACAAGCCTGCAGAATTCCACACTTTCCACTCTGTTACTGAACGTGTTTTATTACCCATCCTTGCAGCGTTAGGACTCGGGGACGGGAATTGTATTCACTCGGTTTGTCTGTCTGTCTGTTTGTTTGTTTGTTTCTGTGTTTGTCTGTTAAAAATTTTACGCAAAATCGACTTGTGCGATTTTGACTAAAGTTACAAGGATGATGGGCTATGACCCTCTGATCACCTGATTAAATTTGGGGCCATATTGGGCCAAACCAAGGCCAAGGCTGTAGGCCCAACAAAATGTTTAAAAAATGTAGTAACAATCACATTTTTTGCCATAACTCCTTTCAAATTAGTCATGTCGACATTTAACCAAATCCTAAAGGTGCATCTTTCAAATCTGCATCATATATATAACATGCATCATTACATCAGGGGGGTCACCCCTCACTTAGAAGTAAGGGGGTCTATGTCAGGTGGGTCGGGCCTAAATTTTCAAATGGGCATAAAACAGTAAATTTTCACCTGATTTACTCCAAATTTGATATGTGACATCTTTGACTAGATATCCTGTTGCGTTTATATGTCAACACTAAAATGACTGCTGGGGATGGGTTTGCAGTGCCTTGGCATCGCTTTTTGTTTTAATTAGGTTTCAGCTGTCTTCTGTGGAGTCATGATACACAGTTTTCCTCCCTGAGTTGTGCGATGTTCTGTGTGCCTTTAAGGATACAAATAAAGGCTTCAACGGCATTAATTACAAATTGTTGAAACATCTCACCATGGAGGCTCTCCACTTCCTGCTGTTACTTTTTAATATGGTCTGGTCTGAAAGTGTTTTTCCCTATGCCTGGAGTATAGCCATAATTATTTCATTCCTTATGCCAGTCAGAGATGAACGTGACACAATATTTTCGTCCAGTTGTCTTGACATGCTGCCTTGGCAAGGGTCTAGAATGCCTGGTCATTATTAGGCGTATGTGGATTTTTGAATCCCGCCAACATCTCTCGCCAGCGCAGTTCGGATTCAGGAAGTCGTGATGTACTTTGGACCTTCCAATCTGCACGTAAGCTTATTTATATTCGGTTTGGATTCTCACGTAATGACGCCGCCCTTGCTCTTTTCTTTGATCGTAGGAAAGCCTGTAATCATAGTATTGTTGGTAACGTGTGCGTTTCGTTAAAAGCTTTTAAACCATTAGAAAATTTCATGCCAGTGTAAGTGATTCACCATCTACTGTACTTCCTCTCCACATTCTAAAGGCATGCCACATGCCTATGTTCTTACTGTCACACTTTATCTTATTGCTATTAACGGCATTGTCTCTTCCCTTCCATCAGCAATACGTTCATCTCTATTGTATACATTGACAAATTTAAAATCCTTGCTGCTGGTTCTAATATGGTTACACTGAACATCTTATGCAGCTGGTAGTTACCAAAGCCTCACACTGGGCGACGACTCATGACTTCCTGAACCCACCTTTAAGTTATGTGCGGTCACTTCGACTCGTCACTGCTATGTCCCTCAACCATCTCTTGTTTTTTATATTACACCGCATCCTTTTCGATCTATAGTTACACTCCTTGGGCTCATGTCTATCAGCTGGCGTGGAATCCACATATCTTTTTAAGGGTTGTTGCCCTCCAATAATCATTTACCTACTCCAGACCTTGTCCCATGTTTCTTGGAGTGCAAATCGTGAGACTCTCCTATATTATCATAAATTTCTTGTATTGTGAAAATTATGCTGTGGATGTCAGGTTTACTCCTCTGCATCCACTAGTGATTTGCCTCAACCCTGTCCATCATTTTGATCTCTAGTAAGCTTTTGGTGCTTTTAAACCTTTTCCTGCTGAAAGCCTCTTATGACAAGTTGGAGTCCCTTCTCTCTATCATCCGCAGGCAATTTTATCCCTCCACATTACGCCCAGCATCATCAGTTTCATGGACAGTCAGTCCTCTGCTTACTTCGTTATGTTGCAGATTATTTCTCACTTTACTCCAGCTCCAATCATCCTTATTCTCTTCGTATTCAGTTTCTTCTTGCTTATTTTCTGATTAAGTCGACAACGTTCTATTGATCCGTCCAGCCACCTCTCCACTCTGGCTTTTGCCACGTCCGGCAGTCTGTTCTTCAATTTTGTCTCGTGTGAAATCCTCTACTTCTGCTGCCCTCCGTTTGTCCTTTTATGCTCATTTGCATGAACACTTCTGCTCTTCATATACAGACTGATAGTTTTAAGACATGTAGGGGTACAGAATTTTTAGTATCCTTCCCTGATAATTCATTCAATAGCCTAACCCCCTTGGCGTTCGCTATAATAGCTGAACTTCATGTATTGCTGGGTGATGAAAATACATCGGCTCAAGGCAAGTGTGATTTCCTCCTTGAGGGGGTCTCTGGTTTATTTTGCATTCAGACTCTCAGCACCTTCTCCTGTCATGCTCAGCCTCACGTCTCACCCTAACGTCCTTCAGATTTTAGGACAGCTATTCCAGTTGTCAGTGACATGTAAGTCTGTTGAGTTCTGTTGAGTGCCTAGTCATGTTGATATCCCAGACAGTGAGACCGTTGATGCCTATGCAGTTCGTGCTACCATCTGATCTACTGCATATACCTTTACGTTTTATCCTGGTGTCTGATTTCTTTCCTGTCTCCTCAGAGCTTCTTACTTGGCACTGGCAGGACAGTCCTGCTTGTCTTCAGATATCAGTGCTAAATTTGATGCTGTTGAGCGCTTCATGACACATTGGTCCACCCCTTGCTATCGTACTCGCTATTTGGAGATGGCATTGGTTTGTTTCAGGATTGGTCATATCCATCTGATCCATGATCATTTGATATCTGGAGATCCTCCTACTCTTTATTCTCATTGTAACACGACTTTGTCTGGTCGTCATATTCTTCTTGACAGCCATTTTATCTTGCTTTTCATCACCAGTCTTTTCCTTCTTTATTTTGTCTTGGCCGTCTCCTTTTGGCTGATATTTTAACCCCCTCGTGCACCATAAGTTTCCAATAAGTTTTGGTTCCATGCACAGAACCAAAACCTCACTCAGCCTGGCTCTGCTCACGCATCACAGGAAGAGTTTTTATGGCCCAGTTTACCCTCAGAAAGTGCATACATTGTTATAAATTGCTTCCCATCATCTTCGTTGATGTTTATACTATGAGATAAGAAAAAATCATAAAACACATGAATAAATGTACAGAAATGAAACCTGAATAAACCTTAGTTACGTGAAAACTAGCTTCTCATAAATTCCCAACATCACCATCAAAAATATTTCTAGTGACGCACAGATCCAAAGGATATGTCTATATGCAGAATTTCACGATCTTTCATCTGTGTAAGTTTCAAGTTGATACGTCCAATAGTTTTCGAGTAAATAAAAAAAAAACTACAAAAATCGCCTAAAAAGTCTGATTTGTTTATTATTTCTTATGTTGTTAGTGACACTGTAACAAACATATATGTAAATTCTATCGACTTTTGTAACCCAAAGGTTAAGGAAGCCCGTGATATAAAAATCACAGTTTTATAAGCCTTGTTATTCAGAAAATGAATTTTGAAAGGTTACGATGGGTTGCACGTGCTGAGCACATACGCTCAGGCCCATAGGTTGAGTATAATGTTCGTCTTTCGTAACTTTTCCTCAATTATTTTCACACATGGGTTACTTTGCTCTCCAAAGTATACATAGGAAATCATCAGCTTGATCAAGCTTTCTTGAGTTTTTTGATGCGACCTGTACTTTACATGTATAATGACGGAGAGAATAGCAATGAAATCCACCACAATTTCCCAATGAGAAATATAGAGTAAACACACATTTTATACCTTACAATACAATAGTATAAAAACTAGACAAATAAGCTGGTTACTCACGTCTTCTAGCAGTGTTGTAGTGTTTCATGAGAGGACATGGAGTTGCAGGGAGGAGGACAGGTACGATCACAACCTATGTGAGTGTGTGTGTGAGTATTTGTGATGTGTGAGTGTCTCTGTGTGTGTATGTGTGTGAGTGTCTGTCTGTCTGTCCGTCTGTATGTGTGCGTGTGCGTGCGTGTTCGTGCGTGCGTGTGTGTGTGTGTGTGTGTGTGTGACATATATAGGCAGTGTCCTTCCTCCTCTTGTTGAAGTAGTACAACACGCACCCCAGCCTTTTCCTATCGAGATTCTCTCCAGGGTGTGGTGCAGAGTTGAGTCCAAGTGTGTCCTATTATCAACATATCGACGGCGCTTGGACAGCATTGCTCCTCCATCTCCTTGCCTCCGTACTCCTTCTGGAGGTGCAGTGGTAGGAGCTGGCCTAGTAACTCCTGACAGGCCAGCTACTGCGGGAGGTGGAGCGGTCGTGGCAGTAACTGGCAGAGTTACTCCAAATGGGCCATCTACTGCAGGAGGTGGAGCAGTCGTGGCAGTAACTGGTGGAGTTACTCCTGACAGGCCAGCTCCTGCACGAGGCGGAGTGACTGTTGCAAGAGGTAGAGCAATTGTTGCAGGAGGTGGGGCAATTGTTGCAGGTAGAGCGGAGGCTGCAGTTGATGTAGTGGTTGCTGCAGGTACAGGTGGTCGTCGTCGTGAGGGAAGGTCAGGGGCATGGTGAAGGGCATGACCCGATGCTGACCACTCCTTCTCCCGAAATGTCAGGACTTTGTGGCATATGTGTTCCTGGAATTCCAGGAGAGTCATAGGCCTGTTGGAGTTCTTCTTGTAGAGGGTGTAGGCATTGAATAGGGGCATGTGGATGAAATAAAAGGTCATTTTCTTGGTCCACTTGACCGTCCTCCTTTGGGCGGGGTAATATTGGATCATCTGATCGAAATGATCCACCCCTATGTGCCTATTATAATCCTCCACCATGACGGGCTTGTTCACTCTTTTCAGAACATAGTGGAATCTCCCATCTGGACCCTTGACCTTCCCATGCACCTGCTTAGGGACGGTAGTGTTGCTGTGGAAGGTGGACACCATACTTATGATACGTTTGTCCTTCCACAACAACACCATTACATTGCTCTTGTGTCTAGCTTCCACTCCATCATCAGGAAGGTATTTAGCACTGCTGATGTCCTGCAGTTCCCTCGGTGCTCTCCTTGCAAGTCGTACTGTGCCACACACTACATGTACACTCCCTCTGTGAAGAGGCGTTCACACAGTGATACAGAGTTGTAATAATTGTCCATATAGAACTTGTATCATTTGCCCTTCAAAGGTTCAATGAGGCCCCACACTGTGTTCTCTAGAGACTTCTTCCTCGAGTATACTTCCAAATTCCAAATGTAACCACTCCTTGCCTCAGCCAAGATGTATAGTTTTATGGCATACTGTTTGGGCTTCATAGGGTTATATACATGGAAGGAGAGCCACCCCTTCCAACCCAGAGATCCCTCATCCAGGCTATGATGTTTGCCCGGGATGTAAACCTCCTGCAAACTCTGAAGGAGATACTGCATCACTGTGTGAATCCTTATCAGCCGGTCCTGATTGCCCTCGGGTATGGTGAGGCTATTGAAAGCATGAAAGTGCTTCAGGATGGCCCTGAAGCGCTTTCCACTCATAGTTTGCCGAATTATGGGGTATTTGTGAACCTCTGATGACGCCAATAGTGTCTTATGGTTGGCAGTTCACAAATCCCCATAAGAAAATATAATCCAAGGAACTGAGCCATTTCCTCTTCGTTGCAGAGGTACCAAACATCTACTGCAGTCCACAGAAATGTGGCATATTTGTTTGTTTCGACCATCAGGTAGGTGACCAACTCCCTGGTAAAAGAAAGTTGAAAGTATTGGAATGGTGTCGCTGGTGCTGCCACTGTCAAACCTGGGGTTTCAGTGAAGGGGCCAGCATTGGGTGTAAATGACCCAGAACTCCAAGCTTCCTCCTGACTGTCACCACCAGGGGAAATGCTTGGCTGTGTACATGTGAGGCGCACATGAACCCAAGACAGACAACTACCTCTTGGCCGCCCACCACTACCTCGCCTAGGCCCACGCTGCCCTCACCTTTGTGGTGGGGAGGGAGATGATGATGATGAATGTGTTGATGATAGCTCGGTGGATGAAGGTTCAGGTGATCTTGGTGATGGAGATGGTGGTGATGGTTATGATGAAGATGGTTGTGGTGGTGATGGTTGTTGTGAAGATGGTTGTGGTGAAGATGGTTGTGATGGTGATAGTTGTGGTGAAGATGGTTGTGAAGGAGATGGTTGTGGTGTTGCTGGTGCTGATGAACACTGAGCTAAATATAGGCCGCTTGCCCCTTCGATAAACTCCCGGGTGTTGCCATGTATTTCCTCTAGATGTGGCTACCCTCATCTACAGGAAAAGTTTCTACGACCATTTATAGGGAAGTTGCGTCATATTGTGTCATCAGTTACTCTTCAGGTTACAAGTATTATGACCCACATTGCGTCATCTTGCGTGAAGGGGTTAAGTGAAACCCAGACATTTTCTGTAACCATCTAATGTAGTTTTTAACTCCAGTTCATCTTTTGGTTGACATATAGCTTTATACTCTCTCTCCTAGGTTATACAGATTTTTAAAGCTATGTCTTATTAACATAGTTAATTTCTTTGTTTAACTGTGAATTTTCTTTTCCTTGCAATTTTCTTGTTCTCTTTGGCAGTTTCTGGTCCGTTTCTAGTCTTTAAGAGAAGACATCAGTAGACTGATGTATTTTTTTCTGATTTTATAGTTTTTCCTTTCTTTGTTCACCTGTAAAAGCAAACTTATTGGAAGGATAAAGGGTGAAGCAAGAAGGAAGTAATTAATGCAATTTTGAGAGCAATCTGCTGATGGTAAGAATTACAGATGAAAATCAAATATTCGGCTCTTAGACTACTGTAAGTGGGGGATGCGAGTGATGCACCCTCCAAGAGCTCCTTCGAGTGTTCCTCTCTTTGAGGACTTTTAAGTGATCCTGTATTAATGGGTTACAGATAAACTATAAATAGCCTACTGGATGAAATTAATATTATTAGATTTTTGTCATCGAAACGCACGAAACTGATACCGTGTGCTATAGTAACCACCTAAAATACCAGGAGAAAAATATTTTTTAAGCAGTATTGCATAAACATTCGGAATATATGGCGATAATGCTCCCAAAACTCAGTACTCAAAGGAAAACAATTTTATCCCTTTTCTCAAGGACATCGCTGGAGCTTACTGCTTCAGCTGGAGTGAGGGTAATATCTGAATAACCTTAGAAAATGCTATGTGTGAAGAAGTTGTATTTCATTGTTTAGAAGCGAGCCAAGCAGTGTAGCATTGGAGTTACATTGTAGAGAAGCGGAAGAGAGCATTGACGCATGTGCAGTTGTCATGTGCCACCACAATACTGACATATTTTCTACGTAAAACCATATAAAAGGGTATAATACCACATTGCCAGACATATTTAGATGGTGTGGAAATAACTAACTGCACTGTTGCACATGAGCAATCTAAGACTGCAATTTTGTCAGTTGTCATATTGTTATTTTTTTTTTTTTTTGCCAAAGTAACTGTTTCATTCATGATATGACTCTCAAATGGTGTCCTGTAATATACCAGCAACAGTGCTTTGAGAGTTTTGCTTGTGCACAGAATAAAAAATACTTTAAATTTGTAAGCTTTTACACATTCGTCACTATGTAGAAGATATGATGACATACAATATGCATGACAATGCAAGTTTCAGGTGCATATAAGTAACTCTGCTAAAGCTGCATATGACATAGTGCAAAACTGGTAGCACATTTCACAAAACTTATGTCCTTGAAAATATGAGTAGCCACCATTTTCAGATGAATACAAAGCATTGCAAATGTAACATTTCTCAAGACCCGTGTTCGAAAGGTCAGGGGTGTTTTATATTTAGTTCAGTGTGTCTGTCTAACTATCTTAAGAAGATTATGGAAATCACTTCAGCGGAATACTACGAAAGGTTATATAATATCTGCAGACCATCAGAGGTCAAATGATTAATATTTTGACACACTCGGCCGAAAAGGGTCAGAAGACAGGGTCCACTTAAACAGTTTTGATCCAATTTCGACAAAGCTTCATGGATTTTTTGTGGTACAGGAAAGGGTGATGTAATTTATTTCTGAAAACCATCAGACTGATGTAAAGGCATAAGGGGAAGGTAAAGATAGGCTCTTTAACTCAAACAGTTTTCATTAGATTTTGACCAACCGTGGTGGATGGAGTTAGGCTCGGCACAGAATGAAGCAATTCTTTTTTCAAAAGAATATACACTAAAGGTAAAGGTCACAGGGTAAGGTCAGGTTATACACTTTTCATCCGAATGCATCAATTGTGGAAGATGGATTGATGACAAAGTAAGGATGAAGTAATTCGATTTAGAATGCAGTCAGTCAAACACCAAGGGAACTGGGCTGTGTCAACGGTTTAGCCTTACACTGACTGTTGGCTAAGGTGCAAGTGTTGTACTCCGTGAGTATTCGTTCTTGCTAAACTTGGCTCTAATGAGTACCCCTAAAAATATTAAACTCCCGGTAATAAAACACACTGCTCCCCATCCCCTCACATTATGTCAACATTTGTTTGAATATCTCTCTATATCTATCTATCTACTATCTATCTATCTATCCATTGAACATCACGCTGCTGCAGATTCTGTTCAGTTTAACTAACGGTAAACGTACCATCCTTCTATTCTGAATGCTGAGCTGTAGCAAATTAGTAACTGAACAGTGATATTTGCGAAGAAGAGCAATGGCAAGGATGAAGAGCCGTAGTCTTGTCTTATATTGCGTTTGTGCTGCGGGAAGTAATCTGCAACAGGATGCAACTCTTCGCCAAGTTAAATTTAAAAAACTATAGATTGAAAAATCTTCTGCAGTACATGACTGTGTGTATATATATGAATACATGGCTACCACAATATCAGTTTCTAACTTGAGTAATCCTGCTTTGTCAGCTCCTGAGTACTTCATAGTTAGTCACTGTATTGAAGGGCAAGTGATACTTTAGAGCATCTTTCCATAAATATTTGTTGTTCTTACATAATACCAATCTATCTGCCTGGGCAAATCCATCGACTGCAAGCAAGCAATAGGAGTGCCGTCCTACAGGTACAATGCAGTATATACTGTACACTGTGTATGGAACTGACATCCCTTTGTGGTAGAAGTGCCTCACTAGGGTCGGAGCAGGCCACTTCTTCACTGTGAGGTGCAGGTAAATATGAGGAGGTTTGGCTCTCGGATAAATGCTGCAGCTGCTTCATTCCTTCCAGGGTGCACAGCGCTACCACGTGTAGGCTCCTTGCCAGCGCCTCTGTAAATATTGCTCCCAGTTGCCTTCATTATTTAATCCTTTCTTCGCGTGAATCAGGCTTGAAGAATTGTTTTTCGAACTTAAGGGTATCCAAATGCCTTCACTGATTGCTTCGCAATAAAGGTGCTCTCCTAAGCCGAGTAAAGGTGTCTAGCACCATCAAGAACGCTACAAAAGTCAGTCATAGGTACAGTTATTAGAAAAAACTATCGTTACCCCCAGGAATATTCGATACAAAATGAGTGATAGCTGGGCTATGTGGGCAGGTCCTTGCTGTTCGCCCCTCCCTATCTAGTGTTGCTATATCACAATCCCATTAAAAGAGTTGGAATAATGAGCAACAATGAGCCATATGGTGGGGAAATATATAGGACGTGATTGTGTTATGCTGAGCGCCCCACCGGGGATTAATAATGAAACTCGGCATGTTTATTATTTTCCTACTATTCAACACTTATTTTCTGTAGAATACGACAAATAAATTATTTTGAGGGGTATTAAAGCTATAGGCATCGACTGTGTGCACGAGTTCATTTGTTTGCTTTAGATGGGTGGTTAAATGCTTCAGATTGATGCTTCAGAGGCTGTTTTGGACGCAGGGGATAGGTATACAAAATATTAAAGCAATGAGACTGAATATGTATCATTATTTTCCTTTTACTCAACATTATTATATGTTGAAAGCAATACATATAATTATTACACTGAAATTTACTAACTTGGTTTGTATCAGCTGAAGTACTATCATACGTCTGGCATGGGTGCACATACTCATTGCCCATCTGCATGTGTGTTGCCGACTTTAGACCATTGTTATATTTTTATTTAATGAATTCAATGCTAGATAATAAAACGTATTGTCTCTATGCACAGAGGCCAAACAATCTAAGCAGTTTTTATTTCTAGCACAAATTCTAATATCTGTGTCTCACATAACTGACATTGACGGGTTTGCGGTACAAACTTTCCTGTCCCGTCATTCCACAACACATCGTTGTTGTGTCATTGTGCATCGCTCTGAAGGGAAACGATAGTTTTTCTTATGACTGTAACTATGTTGTAAGCTGCGAGGATATACAAACCTTCGAGCTGAGCCTCGAGCCAGGCAATAGAGAAGTGGCCCACTGAGCACGAGTCCTACCACCAAAGCCAGCCACGTGTTTTCTCTGAAGGGCCACAAAAGGGCCTGCCATCGGGGCAGCGGTGGTGGCATCCTCATGATGACACAGTTCACCTAAACAACCCACGTTACATCATTATATCATCACCAGGATCCTTGCAAACTCTTTCATTCAACTCTCCCATCAATTATACAGTGTCTTTTTGGACACATTCTATAATTCTGCACAGCCGATACCTGTCTAACTTTTTTTTTTATTACTTGGCGCATGCTTGGTAAATTTTGGACCCCTTTTCACTATCTCATACTTCAAGAAACATACAAGCATTCTGATTATAAACATAGTTCATGGTAACAAATAATGCTTGGCAATTCATCATATTTCAGTAACCTACATAACCTTTTTTTCCACGAGATTACACACCTAATGTATTGTCTAACATTCTGTGTCATCCATGTATCCACAGATGTAGAATTTGAAATTAATACATCATAGTGATGTAACTTTTCTAATATATTTAGCTACTTACTGGGCATCTTTTTAACCCGTCACGTCCCAACCACTTTCGCACCTCTGACACCCCACAGTCCCGACCACTTTCGGAAAAAAAAAAATTTGGCTAAAACTTCCACTTATGTTAAGAAACAAAGAAAAATCACAAAGAAAGTGCTTACCGTGGTCCACAATCGGTCAGAACAGGTGAGGTCCCCCGTGCCAGGTATCGTATTCTATAATAGAGGTGTGAGGCGCTCACGTTTTCTATGGTAGGTAATTTTGGGAGAAACAACAAACAACACCTCTACATTTATTGAATTTGAACTAATAAACAATAAGAATAACAATATAATGAATTTCAATGACATGTATATGAAAAATAAGCATTGTACCTTCGCGCAAGCATAGGGAGTTTGGTCCAATTGGTAAAACGCTATGTGCTAAGTTTCTTGTTTCAGTCAACATATCATTTTTTCTACTTGTATACTACTGTTTCAATGCCATTTTACCATTTAGTACTGTATGTAAATGTTTTCAGCTGTTTTCATTCATTATGATGACATGTAGCATAAGTATAGCGCACATATGCATACTCAGCGCACTCGCTAAGACTCGTATTTCAACATACAACATTGTTTTATCACTTTCATAATATTTTCTTCTTTACATTGAACCTTTTCTCCACCACTATAAACGTTTTCAATTATTTATATTCATTACGAGGGCATTTAGCGAAATGCTAGCGCATAATCTCGTAACAAGCACACTCTCTAATACTCGTGTTTCCACTTTTACTTTATTTCTTCAATCCCAATATACTTTACCACTTACATTACACCCATTTACACCCTATTCTGCACTATACATATTTACTGACATTATTTATTCTAGTGAGCATCAGAATATCGCATGAAAATACCCTCGCAATGAATGTTTTGACCAACATAATACTCATACACTTACATACTAATATTCCACTTATATTGCACTCGTGTTCACTTGTAGACTCCTATTTATATATTTACGGGCCTTATGTATTCCACTGAGTGTCTGAATATCGCATCAAAATACCCTCGCAAGGTATGTTTCCACTTAGAAATTACTCATACACTTACATGCTAATATTCCACTTATATTACACCCGTGTTCACTTGTAGACTCCTATTTACATATTTACGGGCCTTATTTATTCCACTGAGCGTCTGAATATCGCATCAAAATACCCTCGCAAGGTATGTTTCCACTTAGATAATATTCATACACTTACATAATAATTTTCCACTTATATTACACCCGTTTTCATTTCCATACTACTATTTACAGATCTACGGGCCTTATAATTACACTGAGCGTCTGTTTGTCGCATTTATTTCAGAGTATCAGCGTCCTATCGCATTCACACCTTATCAGAAGTGCAAGAGCGTGTGAAACTCACTGAAACATAGGTGAATACACAGACCCACGTCACTCTGAACGCACTCATATCGGGTGTCCTTTCTCTGAGTGGTGGGTCTCACGCGGGAATTGCTACGCATGTGACACTTGCGCTGGGGCCTAGGTCTATTTGCTTGGGAGGTATGGGAGTGGGGAAATGGCGGGCGGATAATCTCAGGGGAGGGTGGGCACCTGGGGCTGTGCGGGTGCGGTGTTGGGGCCTTTCAACTGCATATCTTGCAACAATCTCTCGTGTCAGCTCCCTCACAAACCCTTCAAAGGTTTCCTGAACTCCTGTTGTCATGGCGTGAAGGTGGTGGCAATTCAGGGCAGTAATGTCAAGGAGGTGAAAGAATAGTTTTTTGTACCACTTCATCGTGGTCCTGGCACACTCGACAGTGGATATCATGGAGTCTGACTGGTCCACCAGGCGCATGTTGATATTATAATCAAGCACACACTCAGGTTTCCATACATGGCGCCTGTTCTCGCTCCGATAATCTACCGACTCTGTACGGTGCATCAAGGGGCGGTGAACCGTGGACGAGAGGCAGACTTCTCTATTGTGGTTCCACACAGTTGCAAGGATATTGTTTGCCTGGAAGAAGACAACCTCATTCCTGTCAAGTTTCCGCCCCACCTTGACCATGTGACACCGGTTCACCTTGACTGTCCCACATATCCCCGTGTCATGCCTGTGTAGAGATCGAGCGAGAAGAGGGCTAGTGTACCAATTGTCAAGGTAAAGGACGTGACCATGATGAAGATAGTCTTCTATCATTGTCTTTACCACTGCTCCCGACGGACCAATACTCCGATCTTCTATTATGTCTGTCTGTGCACCGGTGTACAAAACTATGTCTTGCACATACCCAGTCCTGCAGTCACACATAACAAAGATCTTGAACCCAAAACGGTGCCTTTTGCAGGGTATGTACTGCCGAAATGAAATATTGCCTCTCCACAACACGAGACTCTCGTCTATGACGAGGTCTCTATAGGGATAAAAAACCAATCTAATTCCCCTCATCTTATCTGTGTCATTAGCATTTGCAGGATCATCAGCATCATAGAAATGGAGGTGGCTTAGAATTTGCTGAAACCGATTACGGCTCATTACTTGGCCAAATATTGGTGTAAGCATAATAGGGTCCCTTGTCCAGTATGCAGGAATACAATTCTTTCGTACAATACCCATCAAAAGTAACAAGGCCAAAAACAAAAACATTTCTTCAAGGGAGACTGGGTAATCATAGAGGCCAAAATGCCTGCTCCTTGTGCCCTGTCTTTCACTCTCACGCCGCTGGCTGTTAGCGAACCTGTTTGTTTGATCTACTATTTCCTCCACAAAAGCCTCACTGAAGAAAAGGTGGAAAAAATCCAGCCTGGTTGAATTAGGGTGAATACCGGGAGCAGTGCATCCAGCACGCCCCTGCTCAGTGAATGGGTGAATGAGGGGAGTAAAATCACTCCCATCCTCCCAATTCCAAGACACAAAATCCTCGTCCTGATCATCCCCATCCTCGCCTTCATCAGGGTGGGGAGGAGATGAAGGTGGGAGAGGTTGGGGAGGAGGAGTGTGTAGGGCTTCCCGACTCGCACTCCTCTTCCTTCTGCCTTTACCCTTCCCCTTTCCCTTACCCTTACGGCCTTGGGGAACATCAGGGGGCTGTGGGGAGGAAGCCCGGGAATATTGGGGAGCATAAGACGTGCTGGGGAGTGGCTCCTCCTCACCTCCCTGCTCCATCACCACACCACGTGACTCACCACCCACCCTCACTGCCCCAAGTGATAAGACCCACCGCCTCACACCACCACGTGACTCACTCCCGCCACTCTCACTTTCCACACTCCTCCCAACACTTTCCCTTTCACTCCCCACTCCCTCAACGCCACTTCCGCGATCCCCAAACAAAACACTAGGCCCATACCTATTAGAACGATGTGGTGTGCGCTCTGGGCCGCGATGAGTAATAATCTCACGGTCTTACCACGTGGCACCACGTCCCACGGCTATGTCCTCATCCTCGTCCTCGTCCTCGTCCTCAAAATCGGGCTCCACATCACGTAGGGGCTGGCTAGAGGATCTTGCATGTTGTTTTTGTGCAGCCTGACCCTCTCATGCAGCATGATAAGTCACGTAGCACCGCTTCCTGGGGGACGGGACTTCCTCATCACTGCTGCTACTTTCCACATCCTATGGTTGGACATAATCTTTGTCCATCTCCTCGTCATCGAGTGGTGAATCACTATCGCCAGTAAAGGTATCCAGGGTGGCTTGAATTTTCTCCTCCGAGAGACCTCTATGCACCATGTCTGAGTGGGACCATTGCTAACAGGTGAGTGACTGAGCTGCAGGTGAGTGTGGGTACCGCGGGGTCGCCGAGTGTCCCCACCTGGTGGCAGGTAGGGGAAGGTCGTGCGACGCTATGTACCAAAAATCTCGCGCGAATTTTGAAAATTGTGGAAATTATGCAACTTGCAATTGCAAAACGTACCAGTACGTCGACGGGACTGGCAAATGCAAAATATTGCAACGCATCCATATGTTGACGGGACGTCTCGGGTTAAAGTCTTGGAAAGACAACGGTAGACCTGTTTTGAGATTGTGCGGATGATAAGCAGTGGAAATTACGTACTTAAAATGTGTCAATAGTTGTAGTTAACAATGTAAAATAAGAACAGTAAGGTAACGAAGAAAAATAAAGTTGTAGTAAATGGGTTACCCAATCAGTACAGCACTACTAAAACTATACATCCTAGCATATAAACCAGCGCCTAGTTACTTTAAGGATTTGCATTTTCTCATCAGAAATTCAGTAACTGTTAATATATGATTCAGGAATGACAGAGATGTAATACTTGTACTGTAATGAACAATGATGTAATTAAGCTTTATACCCAAGCTATTTTGTTATATAAAAGTTTGCTGGGCTTTAAATTCTGCATCAATCAGTCATATCTATATTTATCTGTCTGTCTATCTATCTATCTATTGCCAGTTGCCTTAATCCCTTATACGGGGTGGCTACAAACAAATCGCCTCCACGTCACCGTGTCCCCCACCATTTCACTGCCCTGCTTCCAATTCACACCCCCCTTTCTTATATACCTATCCACTTCATCTCTCCACCTCATCCTTGGCTTTCCCCTCCCTCTCTCCCCCTCGATCTCACTCACATACACTCTCCTCATCAGTCTCTCACTCTCCATCCTCTTCACATGGCCAAATCACCTCAGTGTGTTTCTCCTAATGCTTCCTGTCACATCCACATCCACACCACAACACTCCTTCACATCCTCATTAGTCAGTCTGTCTCTCCATGTGACTCCACATGCTCCTCTCAAATAACTCATTTCCACTGCTCTCACTTTTGACTTGTGTCCCTCCAACAACGTCCAAGCTTCACTTCCATACGTCAGAGTTGGTATCACAATACTGTCATGTAATAACGTTTTCACTTACATGCCTACTTCCCTGTTCCTTATCACTGCCTTCAAGGAACTAGCAACCTTTATTCCTTGCTGTACGCTTTCAAGCACATCACCCTCCAGACTTCCATCCTTACACATCACACTACCCAAGTACTTAAACTTACTCACATTTTCCATTTCCTCATCATCCAACCTCACTGTACATTCACTGACTGCATTTCTTTCGAAGACCATAACTTTACTCTTCCCTATATTCACCTCTAAATTCTGTTTCTTACACAATCTCCGAAACTCATCCACCAAGCCTTGCAGCTCCTCTTCGTCTTCACTTAACAACACAGTATCATCTGCAAACAAAAGTACAGGGGAGTTTCCAAACACTGCCCTCTCTCATTAGGGCCGCCACAACTTCCACTACCCTACCTTGTATCTGTTTTATAACTCCATCCATATACATTTTGAACAACCATGGAGACATGACACATCCCTGTTTCAACCCAACCTTCAAATAGAAAAACTCACTCAGTTCACTATCCACACGCACTGCAGCCTTAGCACCCTCACACATACTATTCACAGCATTCAACAACTTCTCATTTACTCAATATATTCTTAATACTTTCCACAGTCCTTGTCTATCCACCCTGTCATATGCTTTATCCAAATCCATGAAAGCCGCATACAACTTCTTTCCCTTCTCTAGACACTTTTCCACTGAAGATCGAAGAATGAATATCTGATCTACACAACCTCTTCCCTTCCTAAAGCCTCCCTGTTCTTCTCCAAATAATTCCTCTGTTATTTCCCTAACTTTGTCAAATAAGTATCCTACCACTATTACACTAAGAAGACAAATGCCCCTATGATTACCACACACTTCTTTTACCCCATGCCCTTTGTACAAGGGAATAATTATACCTGACTTCCAATCATTCGGGACTTTACCTTCCTTTAAGGCCAATCTGCATATCTTCCACATCCATTCTACTACTCTCTTTCCCCCAAGCTTCAGCATTTCACCACACACTTCATCAATTCCCGGGGCTTTTCCCATTTTGACTTTCTTCAAAACTTCCACAACTTCCATCATACTGATTCCTTCCTGTCTTCTTACCTCTATCCTTCTCCCAGCCATTCCCCAGCCACTTATACTCACATTACTTTCATTCTCTATGTTCAACAATTTATTAAAGTGTTCTTTCCATCTGCTCACTCTTTCTCCCTTCTCAACTGATAATCTACCATTTTTATCTTTCACTCCCATACTAAATTCATTGCCACACTGTCCAACTCTACCTCTTTCCAGAACATTTTCTTATATTCCCTCCACTGCATCTATCTATCTATCTATATTCCGGTATATATATATATATATATATATATATATATATATACTCGAGGTGCTACCCAAAAGGTCCAGTAATTTGAACAGAGGAAGCATACTGTTTGCAGTTTTGCCTTTTGCCGCTTGGAGGAGTCAGCAGCACCCCTTGTACGTCAGTGTGGTCCTGGCCCTGTCTGTGAGCGGACGTGTTGTTGAGATACGCTTACTATTGTAACGTGGTGTGTAGGTGGTTTGGTGGTTTTGGAATGGCAGACCATGCAATGCCAAATCATTGTTGATCGTTTTCTTCGATATCCAAGGGACTGTTCACAAGGAATTCGTACCACCTGGTCAATCTGTCAGCGGAAAGTTTTACTGTGAAGTTTTGCTGTCGCTGAGGAAGAACATCTGCTGCAAACGCCCAGAACAGTGGAAGAACAAGGATTGGATCCTGCATCATGTCAACGCCTCCACCCACACATCAATTGTTGTCGGGCAGTTCCTGGCTTCCACAAACACGTTAGTCATTCCCCACCCACGTTGTTCGCCTAACCTTGTCCCCTACGACTTTTTTCTGTTTCCCAAGCTGAAATTACGCCTGAAAGGGAGTCGATTTGACTCTATTGAAGAGATCCAGACAGAATTGCAAGAGTTGCTCAAGACTATCACGCCTGAAGCCTTCCAGGGATGCATGGACTCGTGGAAAAAAGGCTGGGACCACTGTACACATGCCCGAGGGGACCACTTCGAAGATGTCGGTGAGAACTAGAAGGTAAGGTAACTTATTTTCCTACAATATTCAAATTACTGGAACTTTTGGGTAGCACCTTGTGTGTGTGTGAGTGTATATATATATATATATATATATATATATATATATATATATATATATATATATATATATATATATATATATATATATATATAAAGAATATGTAGCTAACCGTTATCCATACTTAATGTTATGAAGTGATTCATATTTTAAGTCTACAACTGAACCTTCAAGTGAGAAAGTTTTTACGAGAATAGAGTGATAACGTATTTACGTAAATACGTGATGGATGCTCACAGTTTGGTGGTAAGGTGCACTAAAATGCTGATGATCTCTGCGACCCAACAGACTTGTGATGAAGATGTTGGCAATACCAAAATCGGCGGCGCCATTTCCAAGCATGCCAACAATGCCATTCCAGGATCCATTGGGCAGCAGCTCACCCCACATTTCCCCTACAACACAAACGAAATGTACTGTACACTCAAGCAAGGCAATATTATACGAATACAAAAATGAGTCGAAATTACTTGTTCATACTGTGAGTATTTTTTGGGTAGTTTTCTCTATACTTGCAAGTTTTGACTGAAAGTCATTGTTCGATACTAGCCATAATAAAGATTATTATTATTATTATTATTATTATTATTGTTATTATTATTATTAAGTAGTAGTAGTAGTAGTAGTAGTAGTAATAGTAGTCTTCACTGAGTGTGAGCCTCACTGAAGAGATCCTTAACTCTTCGTTAGTCCTGTGGGGTATTCAAACGTGATTAGTCCGGTGGGGTGATACAACACCCCAATACAAAAATACATGTAGTGTTACTAACATGTGAAATATATTCATATTGCTGCTTCAGCATATCTCTGTAATCAGTAAAGAAAAGATTGAATGTCTTGTAGGTGGTGTTTATTAATTTATAATAATAAAATTCAATAAATTATATCAGTATAAAAAATAACAAATGGACTCATATCTCACTTGTCAGGAAAATACGGACATCTTGTGATTTTTAAAATCAGTATAATAATAAACAATGTGCAAAAATAAGAAAAAAAATCTATATCACAATATGATCTAAATGGTTAGTTTGATGGGGTGACTGGACACCCGGGGGGGGGGGGAATGCCCCTCTCTCTCACTACAGCAGAGGCAGGACTAAACCAATCCACATGCTCCCTCCCCTCACTGAATCAGGAGAGTACTGGGAAGGAGAGAAATATTCGAATTACCGGCTAGGAAATACGAGCTTTGAAAAAACTCTGGGGTGCCAAAACACCCCACCTGACTAACAAAAGGCTAAGCAGACTACATACCACGCAAAGAGTCTCAATGGGGTGCACAAATAGCTAAGAAGTGATTACTGACTAAGCAAAAGTGCATTAACTCCAGTTTTTAAATCCAGAACGCTCTATGTGCCCTCAATATCATTAGGAAGAGTATTTCTTGGTCCAGTGATTGACGGAATAAAGTATTGGTGTGTATCTTATATATCTGTGTATTAATATTTAGTGAATATTTGATCATATGTACTACCTGGAAAAGTGGTGGAAGTGAAGTATGGTAATGAAGGTCAACAGTAAGAAAATTGTCTTGCAATGAAGTATCAGAAATATAAAAAAGACAACAATGTTCAAGATGTAGATTCACATCAGGTAACAGAAACCTAAGCTGATTAACCTGCCAAGTCCCGACTGATTTTCCACAACTGACTCTCCCCAATCAAGACCAATTTTGGAAAATTGTTTTTTTGACTCAAATCTCCGCTTTTGGTGAGAAACATCGAAAATTCATAGGGAAATCGCTCATCTGAGGTTTACCCCTTAACCGCGGGGCGTCACTTTCGTGATGCTTGGAAGCAAGGGATCATACCGCGGGGGTCACTTTTGTGATTCTATGTTATTTTGAGTTCCCCCGGGCTTTCAAGTGGTGGCTTGTATCATCTATCAGTACTGCCAATGTCCAACACTAGTCAGCACTCCTAATCTGATCTGTACTCCCATCCATTGTTGACAATTTAGCCATTTCTCCCTGTTCTTGACTCCCCTCCCTACCTCCCCGCCATTACCCTATCCTCTCGCCTGCCTGGCCGTGCTGCGCTAAGTAAATCTTCCCTGGAATTTTTCACTGATTTCATCCATTGAAATAAGCCCTATGCCCTATTCTTATACCAAATAATTATACAAGAAAGAAATAAGGTAAGTGAGAGGGCCATACACCTAGAATTGGCTAATTATCACCTGACAACACCTCACGTGCACTCGTTTGCTAATTTTCGCTGTTTATTTCCACTTGAAATATGCTGTATAATCTATTTTCGTAATAAAAATATATATAAGAAAGGAAGGGAGAAACCTAAGTGATATTTACACTCACCTGGAACTACGAACTAATTATTGCAGGCCACCACACTGTATTCTATGCTAAGTAAATCTTCCCTGGAATTTTCCACTGATTTCATCCATTGAAATAAGCCCTATGCCCTATTCTTATACCAAATAATATATACAAAAAAGAAATAAGGTAAGTGATAGTGACATACACCTGGAATTGGCTAATTATCACCTGACAACACCTCATGTGCACTCGTTCGCTAATTTTCGCTGTTTATTTCCCCTTGAAATATGCCGTATAATCTATTTTCGTAATAAATATACATATAAGGAGGGAAGGGAGAAGCCTAAGTGATATTTACATTCACCTGGAACTACCTAATTTATTATGTATTGTTTTGGTTTCCTGCCAATCATTTCATTTCTATATATTAGCAGGTCTCACAAGGCTGAATTTGGTAGTATTGCACTCACCCTAGCCAGGCGGCAGGAGGGCACCACTATCAGTTCACTGTCCTCTTTCAAAGTGAAAGTACGTCTGATTCGCTCCTGCTATCTTCCGCTGCTTTATAGCCCCATGCAAAGGGCCCTGTGACCTTTACCCCCTACTAAACCTCGTGTGGAAAGAGTTAAAGGGCTGACAATTGATAAAAGAGTGACTACGATCTTTCTATTGAGTAAAACAGTGCAAATGGAATTGTAAATAATGTGTAAATAATGTGTAAACAGCAAGTGAAAGCAATGAATGTAAATATAAGTGAACAGTGGAAAATAGTTTTATAAGTTACTTCAAGCGACAGTGCATAACACAGTGTAAATAAAATAGAAATGTAAATTATGTAAATAAAAAAGAGAACGTAAACAGAAATGTAAATGAGTAGTAGTATAAGAATACGAGTATATATACTAGGAGTAATGAAAGTGAAAGTTTCACTCTAACATGTATGAATACTATGAGTTATGAGAGTGAAGGTGAAAGTGACATTCACTCTCAATGCTAGTATACAGGACGAGAAAGTGAATGCTACGTACTTTACTGAAAGAAATTGAATGCCTACAGTGACAATAAACTACTATTACTGAAGGAAACTTATGGATAAAGACTGTAGATATATATAAGTGTTATATAGTAATAGAAATATAAACTGTGAGTGTTTTTATGAATAATAAGTGACAGAACACCAGCGGCAAACAATCGCAAGTGGGAAGGTCATACTCCCTCGTAATTTTCATTGCTTTCACAGTTTTTTTTTTTTTTGGAGTATGGATTCCAAACTATTTGAGAATCATATAATAGTGTTTCTAGTGATAATATCAGGCTGTTGTAATCATATTACGGGTTGTTGGGAAGTGTAAAGTAGAGACTTCGTTACCCAACTTCAGAGGTCTCCACAAGTCCTATGGTACTCGATGAAGGCTCAACAAACACCCCATGTGAAAGCTGACGGTATGTGCCATAAGCATATGTGATTTTAATATTCTAGGGCTAATAACTGATTTTTGGCAAATATTTGTATAGAGTCTGTCGGAGCGCGAATATGCCCGCGGGAGCTGCAAGAAAAAGCAAAACAAGCCCGCGGTTAAAGGGTTAAAGTACCCCTTACCTTACTGGGTTTTCTATCAGGCTGGCTGCAAAGAAAACGAGTTCAATGGGAGAGTAACTGTTCCACACCACTTATAAACGGTATTTATTTATTTATATTGGTTTTCACACAGTAATACAGGCAATATAAGTATTGTTTCACTCACCAAACATCAATATACTTGGCATTATTTGGCGTCATTACTGATCATCATTTCTGACTGTTTCTTCTAATGCTACGTAAACTTTGTCCTCCACATTGTCATCGATTGGGGAAGCACTCTGGTCCTGAATTTCGTACCGTGGCACAACATGTCTTTACTGGCCAGGTCACTGGTAACAGGTGAATTGCCAAGACAATGGCGTGTGGGGGGGGAGGGAGGTCATGCGGGATAAGGCATTGTCCCTTCCTGGCATCTTGTAGAGGAAGGTGTCCCATGTATACTTACCAAAAATCATGTGCAAAAATGTAAAATTGTGCAAATTAGGGATCTTGCAATTGATATGCGTTTAAATATGTCAATGGGACTGGCAGTTACAAAACGTGTGGACATATATATAAGTCAATGGGACGCGGCGGGTTAAAAACATAACCCAAAAGCCATACGTTAGAATCAGGAGCAGACAACCAGACTGCAGAGCAGTAACCAAGTATGGGCAATAAATTAATAAAAACAATTACAAACATTGGCATCATATGATTTTTTAAAATATTATCTTCAAAGGACAATCCCATGAGATACTGATGAAGCAACTAAGCATATATGTGCCTCAAAAGTGAATTTATTCATGACTGGTGAAACCCAGGTGAAACCCAGCAACTTAGATAAAGAGCATACATTGATTATTATGGTGTTCTTACTGATAATTTCAAGATGTAAAGGCAGGATTGTTCTATATCTACTAACAATAAAAGTTAGTTGGTGTGGGATTTAGCTTCATACAATACACGAAAAAACAAAGAGTTCATTATGTCTCTTGTGAGCTATTACTTACTTATTCACCATTTAACCTCTTAACCGCGGGGCGTCACTTTCGTGACGCTTGGGAGCAAAGGATCATACTGCGGGGCGTCGCTTTTGTGATTCTGTGTTATTTTGAGTTCACCCGGGCTTCCAAGTGGGGGCTTGTATCATCTATCAGTACTGCCAATGTCCAACACTAGTCAGCACTCCTAATCTCATCTGTACTCCCATCCATTGTTGACAATTTAGCCATTTCTCCCCGTTCTTGACTCCCTTCCCTACCCCCCCTCCATTACCCTATCCTCTCGCCTGCCCGGCTGTGCTACGCTAAGTAAATCTTCCCTGGAATTTTTCACTGATTTCATCCATTGAAATAAGCTCTATGCTCTATTCTTATATCAAATAATATATACAAGAAAGAAATAAGGTAAGTGAGAGTGCCATACACCTGGAATTGGCTAATTATCACCTGACAACACCTCACGTGCACTCGTTTACTAATTTTCGCTGTTTTTTTCCCCTTGGAATATGCCGTATAATCTATTTTCGTAATAAATATACATATAAGGAGGGAAGGGAGAAGCCTAAGTGATATTTACATTCACCTGGAACTACCTAATTTATAATGTATTGTCTAGATTTCCTGCCAATCATTTCAGTGCTATACATAGCTGTTTCAAGAGCTAACGTTGGTAGTATTGAATATCCCCTAAGTAGGCCTCCACCCCGACCCTCCCTTATCAGTTCACTCTCATCTTCCGAAGTGGAGGTACGTCTGTTTCCTCTTGCTGACTTCAGGGACTTTTTCACCTCCATGCAAAGGGCCCTGTGACCTTTACCCCCTACCATACCTCGTGTGGAGAGAGGTAAAGGGCTGACAATTGATAAAAGAGTGACTACGATCTTTCTATTGAGTAAAACAGTGCAAGTGGAATTGTAAATAATGTGTAAATAATGTGTAAACAGCAAGTGAAACTAATGAATGTAAATATACGTGAACAATGGAAAATAGTTTTATAAGTTACTTCGAGTGACAGTGCATAACACAGTGTAAATAAAATAGAAATGTAAATAACGTAAATAAAATAGAGAACATAAATAGAAATGTAAATGAGTAGTATTATAAGAATACGAGTATATACCCTAGGAGTAATGAAAGTGAAAGTTTCAATCTAGCATGTCTGAATACTATGAGTTATGAGAGTGAAGATGAAAGTGACATTCACTCTCAGTGCTAGTATACAGGACGAGAAAGTGAATGCTACGTATTTTACTGAAAGAAATTGAATCCCTACAGTGACAATAAACTAATACTACTGAAGTAAACTTATGGATAAAGTCTGTAGATATATATAAGTGTTATATAGTAATAGAAATATAAAGTGTGAGGGGTTTTATGAATAATAAATGACACGAGTACCAAGAGCGAACTAGCGCAAGTGCAACGGTCAGACGCGCTTATAATTTTCATTGCTTTCACAGTGTTTTTTTTTTTTTGGAGTATGGATCCCAAACTACTTGAAAATCATAGAGTAGTGTTTATAGTGTTAATATCTGGCTGTGGTAATCATATTACGGGTTGTCGGGAAGTGTAAAGTGGAGACTTCGTTACCCAACTTCAGAGGTCTCCACAAGTCCTACGGTAACGGACGAAGGCTCAACAAACATTCCAGGAGAAAGCTGAAGGTATGTGCCATAAGCATATGTAATTTTAATATTCTAGGACTAATAACTGATTTTTGGCAAATATTTTTTGAGAGTCTGTTGGAGCCCGAATAACCCCGAGGCACACGCAAAACATTGGTAAACATGCCCGCGGTGTAGAGGTTAATAGAAAGAGAAAATACAAAATGGATGGATATACCTTTAACCGTTAAATCCTTCAAGGTGGCAACAGCTTCGCTTGGGGATTTGCCATTGCACAGGTTGTTGGTATATCGAAGATAATGTGACTGACTTCCAACCACCTAAAGGGAGTTTCCACCATGCCACTGATTATATGGTAGTTGTAAATGAGAAATAATTATTCCAATGGTCTGATCCTAGTGGGTAAAATTAGAAATCAAAAATTAGAAATCACGGGACTGACTAACGAGTTAAAGGAAGACTGGCTAGGTATCCTTTTTTTTTTTTTTTTTTCCTCCAAATTCTTGATAATATTTATGAAGTGACGTTTTCCTCAGACTCTAACATAAGGTTCGAGCCTGCACACTGCTTCAAAAACATAGTAACTTTATATATACATATGTACGGTATATATATATATATATATATATATATATATATACAGTATATTCATATACATCATTTGATATGATACTATTGAAAAGTGGCCAATGGTATTATTCGTGGTGCTCAGGAACACTTGTTCCCAATACTGTATTTGCTTTTCAGATAACTACGTATAAGGACATCATAAATATTCATTGACATTTGTGAGTGCTTTTTTGCCAGATAAAATTAATCCCTCGATCGAGGGAATAGTCCATTTCCCCCCTCCCCCTCCACATGGAGATTTTGGGGGGAAATAACTCCTTCAGAACCAATCTCTAACCTTGTGATGGGTTAATAATACATCGCCAAGAAAAGAATCTTCATCTTTGTATTGACGTGTCGTAGTCATTGAGTTACTGTATAACAAATCCTTCTGAATAAGTTTAAGCTGTTTGCATGAAAAACATTATATAAGCACTGCAATTACATTGTGTTATTCTGTATTTGCAGTGCTTAAATAATGGTTTTCATGCCGGCAGCTTCAGCTTACTCAGCAGGAATTGTTACCCACTCTCCCAGTGCCAGTGACACGCCTGAACAAAGATGACCATTCTTTTCTGCGTGATGTATTCATTCCGTATCACAAGGGTAGAGATTAGTTCTGAAGGAGGTATTTTCTTCAAAAATATTCCTGTTAGGAAGTGGGGGGGAGACTGTTGACGACTCCCTCCAACCAGGGACTACTCTTAACAGGCAGGAAAAAAATCCCAAATGGCTATGAATAATTAATATCCACTTATATGTATTTATCTGAAAAGCAAATATTATAGGCAAAATATGTTCCTATACAAAATGAGAAAGATTCTAAACATTCAAGTTAGCAAACATGAGAAAGCAAGGCCAAAGTGTACAATAAATATAAATAATTTATATATATATATATATATATATATATATATATATATGTATATATATAATTCTTCGCTATAAACAGAGGAAGACAACACACATTAGCAAAAAAAAAAAAAAAAAAAAAAAAAAAAAAAAAACGAACCTGGTGGTACATCCTTGAAGTTCAGGGTAAAATTGCCAGCAGATGCAAGAGCTCTGACTACCTCTGCATCACGACCAAAAACATATGGTTCTCCGTTCTCCTTTCGCTGGAAAAATACTACTGGAGGGAAGTCGAAAGTCGCCACCTGAATCAGTCCACATCAAGGAAATACCGTTACTATACTGGAACACTGAGAAATGATTCCATGCTGGTATTACTATTGTAGCATCTTTTGCCTCTGACAGTTTGTCATGAATTATTACTGAAATGATAGGCATAACAGCAGTGAATTAAGGAAGATAATGAAAGGAGTGACCTAAAAGACTTTAAATTGCAGCTCTTGTTCGTTACCAGATGCTGAAGGCCAGATGCTCAAAGATTAATTAGTTAACTCAGATCATACACATTAATTGATATAATCACCGTAGCCTCACCAGGGTGAGTGATCAATATACGAGTAAGAGTTACTACTTCCGAGATGCAGATTTCGTCCCGTGGACAATTATTTGATGATTCTGAATTCCTGAAGGGAATGGTTCGAAGTTTAGACAATGAACGAGATCTACTGTAGGTAGAGAGTAAGGATATTCAATTATGTTACCATATTAGAAGTGCCTGAGAAACCACTTGGAAGGGTAAGTGGGTAACTGAAATTATTCTTAATTTGAAAATAAGCTGGAGTTTTGGGAAACATGAAAAAAGAAAGGAAGCCCAAAATATGAGGACCACTACACAAAAAATCTAAGCTGTTCTCTGTTATTGCCACGTTAATAAGGAAGATGATATTAGTACTAATTACAACAAAGGACATTAATGCTCTGATTATACACACACAGTATGATTAGCTATGATAAATATATTTTTCAACGGTCAAATATGAGTCTCCTGAACGCTCGCTACAGCGTGTTTACTGCCGATCCTGTCAATTGGACCCGTCAGTAAATCAAACAGTCTCAAGTGTACATAGTTAAAGTAAAATCATAAATGGAGGCAGAAACATAACAAGATTAGCACTGAAATCTAATAGGAGGAGGGGGGGGGGACTTCACTTTTCAGACCCTACGGGGAGGGTGAGTTCGCATTCCAAACCCTCCAGATACAATAATTCACCTCACAGCTTGCAGACTAAAGTGCTCCACACACACTCATTCTGTCCGTTTCAGTCCCCTGTACAAACCACCCAGTTTAGGCAAGACTGAATGTGTGTGGGTTGTTTAAACAATGAGTCCCCAAACTCTTCAGCTCATCGACCATTCCTCCAGTTTCAGATTATTCATCGAACTCCAGACACATATATAAGTAATTTAAAACAATAGTACTTGAATTAAGTAATGGTATTATGAATGATAATAGTAGTAGTAGTAGTAGTAGTACTATACCCTGGGGGTAGGTTTTTTTTTTTCAAGAATACTCCCCCAGTATCCCTGCTTGTCGTACAAGGCGACTAAAAGGGTTGGCGGAGGGTTAGTGCCCCTCCCCGGAAAACAACTAACTAAAAAGTCAAACAAGAAGCCTCGGACAAGGACTGACCAAACGATGACGACCAAGGACCTGGTAATTGCAACATGGAATGTAAGAGGTGCGAATGATGAGGTGAAAAAGAGATTGTCCAGGTGTTTGAGGGTGCGAAAGTGGATGTATGTGGAGTAATTGAAACTAAATAGAGAGGAGAGAGTGTGAGAGAATGGGAGTATGGATGAGGTATATGTGCTGGAGTATGTGAGAATGAGAGGGCAAAAGTAGTGTGTATAGTTGTGAGTAAAAGATGGAAGAAGAGCATAAGAGGGTACGGATCAGTTGGGTCAAGGATTGTGTGGGTAAGATTGAAAGTTGGAATACAAATGTGGGCAATTGTGTGTGTGTATGCACCAACGCAAGATCGTGCAAGCAGAGTGAGAGACGAGTTCTGGACAAATGTGGAAGTGTGCATGGAAAAGTTTGGAAGGAATGAGAGAGTGTTTTTCATTGGTGATATGAATGGTAAAGTAGGGAATGTAAAGGTTGATGGAATAGTTGGTGAGTGGGGTGTGCCTGCTGAGATAGTTGAGAATGGCAGTGCGTTAGTGGACATTTGTGCTGGGAGGGGGTTGGTGATAGCCAATACCCTCTTCAGGCATAAAATGATCGACAGGTATACATGGCGAGTGATGAGAAGGGTGGGTGGTGAACTAAATGAAAGGAAGGCAATGATTGATTATGTGTGTGTGGATGAAAGGATACGAAGATGTGTAATGGATGGAAGAGCTTATAGAGGTTAGGAGAGTGAACTTTCTGACAATTACTTGGTGGTGGCCAGAATCAAGATCCAAATAAGATGGAGAAATAGAAGAAGGGAAGAACGGGAAGAAGGAGTATTTGCAAGGAGAGTGGAAAGGTTACAAGAGGATGAGAAAAAGGCAGAGTATAAGAGAGAAGTGGAGGAACGATTGGACAAATATGAATTGAAGCAGATGGGGGACGTGGAAGGTGTGTGCAGGATATTCACAGAAGAAATACTGTATGTGCAGCATGTGATGTGGTGTGTGGGACGGAGGAGTGTGCAAAAAACAGCGTAGTGGAATGAAGAGGTCAGGCTGCGGCACAAAAGAAGAAAGCACACAATGAATGGATGAGAAATAGGGGCGTGGAAGAAGTTGAGAGGTGGAAGAGAGAGTTATATGTAGAAAGAAAGAGGTGAAAAGATAAGTAAGAGTAAGAAGAGAGTGGATGAGGAATTTGGAAGGAATTTGAGTGTAAAGTGGAGGGACTGTAAGAAAATGTTCTGCAAAGAAGTGAAGAGAGTAAGATAGGGTGGAAGTGAAGTTAGCAGGGGAGTGAAAGATAAAAATGGTAGATTACTGGTGGAGAAGGGAGAAAAAGTGAGCAGATGGAGAGAACACTTTAAGGAATCGTTGAACATAGAGGATGGAAGTAATGCGAGTATAAGTGGCTGGGGAATGGCTGGGAGAAGGAGGGAGGTGAGAAAACAGGAAGAAATCAGTAGGATAGAAGTTGTGGAAGCAAAAAAGAAAGTTAAATTGGGGAAAACCCCAGGAATTGATGAAGTGTGTGGTGAAATGCTGAAGCATGGGGAAGAGATAGTAGTAGTATGGGTGTGGAAGATGTGCAGATTGGCCTGGGACGAAGGTAGAGTCCCGGAGGATTGGACATCAGGTATAATTATTCCCTTGTACAAAGGAAAAGGGGAAAAAGAAGTGTGTGGTAATCATAGGGGCATTTGTCTTCTTAGTATAATAGGAAAAGTGTATGGTAGGATTATTATTGATAGAATTAGAGAAAGAACAGAGGAATTGGTTGGAGAAGAACAGGGAGGCTTTAGGAAGGGAAGAGGTTGTGTAGATCAGATATTCTTTCATATATCTTTAGTGGAAAAGTTTCTAGAGAAGGGAAAGAAGTTGTATGCGGCTTTCATGGATTTGGAGAAAGCATATGACAGGGTGGATAGACAAGGATTGTGGAAAGTATTAAGAATATATGGAGTTGATGGGAAGTTGTTGAATGCTGTGAAGAATATGTATGATGGTGCTAAGGCTGCAGTGCGTGTGGTTGGTGAACTGAGTGAATTTTTCTCTTTGAAGGTTGGGTTGAATCAGGGATTTGTCATGTCTCCATGGTTTTTCAATCTGTACATGGATGGGGTAATAAAAGAGGTACAAGGTAGGGTAGTGGATGTTGGAGTGGCCCTGGTGAGAGAGGGTAGTGTTTAGAAACTCCTCGTACTGTTGTTTGCAGATGATATTGTGTTGTTGAGTGAAGACGAAGGGGAACTGCAAGGCTTGGTGGGTGAGTTTGGGAGAGTGTGTAAGAAACGGAATCTAAATGTATGGAAGAGTAAAGTGATGGTCTTTGAGAGAGAAGTCAGTGAAAGTACAGCGAGGTTGGATGGTGAGGAATTGGAAAATGTGAGTACGTTTAAGGACTTGGGTAGTGTGATGAGTAAGGATGGAGGTTTGGAGGGTGAAGTGCTTGAAAGCATACAGCAGGGAAGAAGGTTGCTGGTTCCTTGAAAGCAGTGATAAGAAACAGGAAAGTGAGCATGGAAGTGAAAAAGTTACTACATGACAGTATTGTGCTACCAACCTTAACGTATGGAAGTGAAGCTTGGACGTTGTTGGAAGGATACAAGTCAAGAGTGTAAGCAGTGGAAATGAGTTATTTAAGAGGAGCCTGTGGAGTCACATGAAGATACAGGCTGACAAATGAGGATATAAAGGAGCGTTGTGGTGTGGATGTGGATGTGATAGGAAACGTTAGGAGGAATACACTGAGGTGGTTTGGCCATGTGGAGAGGATGGACGGTGAAAGACGAGGATGAGATGGAGGGATGGGGTGGAGAGGTATATGAGAGAGGGGGTGTGAGTTGGGAGCAGGGCAGTGAAATGGCTGAGGACAGGGCGACATGGAGCCGATTTGTTTGTGGCCACCTTGAATGATATTGAGGCGTCTGGCAAGAGATAGATAGATAGAATAATAATAATAATAATAATAATACTGTGACTTCATATAATATAGTTGATTTAAACAAATAAAAATAAAAGGTTTAACATATCTTTCTTATCGAAATTGGTGATATCATTAATGGGAAGGTTGCATCTCACGAGCGTTAACAAGGGCCCTGATATTTGGCTGGAGACTGGGGAGTTTTGGCCGTAAGTCACCATGCCCCTTCAAATTGAGTCTGTTCCTCTGTTTTATTAGAAGCACGTTTGCACGGCTAAAGCCAGCTTTAACCCTACGTTAGTACCCTGGGATGTTTGAACACCCACTCTCCAGTACGTTCCCGAATACGTGAATGTAGGGACCACTGAGAGTTTCACACTCCTGCCCCTGGTCGTGTGGAGAACAGACACATTTGTGTCCTTTGGGGTGTGTAGTCATCCCATGGTACTAGCTTCTCCTTCATGGTTCTGTAATTACCTCATTATGTTTTTCTTGCAATTTCATGTTAATTGGAACAATTTGCAATTATTTTGGTGACTTATACATGTTTCTATTATTGTCTTGGTGTGTTTTGGAAGCATAAACAACGTATTTTTTTCATTGCCAATCAGCAATAGAATTAGTTTTATATCACAGCATTGACATATTTCCCTACCTATGATTTTATTAAAGAATCTGAAAAATTAAACTTATTTAGGAGTTTGTATATTGTCTATGATGATTTTGAGGAAATAAAAACCATCTCATGTAATACTGTATACCTCTATCTAATAAATGAGTGTTAGAACCAAATTTCGATTTTGTTTATGTTCGATCAATTCTTTTACACACATATTCTTAAATATCAGTTACAATGAATTTAACCTGTTCATGAGTAACTGGAGGAGTATATTCGAGAAGCTATATCAAGGTATTAGAAAAAATAGCGGCAATACATGAATTTTGGGGGGTGAGGTGTTAAACACCGCAGGATACTAACGGTGTTCCAACACGCCAGGGGACTAGCGCAGGGTTCATGTAAGAACTTGGAAATGCAAGTAAAAATTGCTCAACCACTGCACAAAGCCGAGGATATTTAGGAACACCTTGCCCTTAGCACCGAAATTACCATTTTTGGTTATTTTAACGTATGTATTGTGGGTTATTTTAATGTACATTATGTTGAATGGTTATTGCATTCTGCCAGGACTGATGATGCTTGTCTAGAGCGCAAGCTGTTTGCAGAATCGTTTAATGCAGCTGGTAAAGCAACCAACCAGAATACCAGACATTCCTGACCATTATGCCCATCTCTTGGATTTATTCCTGACAAATAATCCAGATCAATACAGGATAGAAGTACTGTCAGCACTTGGATCCTCAGACCACAATCTCATCAAAGCCTCATTGGTTAGCCCCCCCAAAACCTCACCGTCCTCAACCTGTCAGGGTGACCCGATGGCACTTTGACAGGGCAAACTGGGATGGATTTAGATATTATCTTGCTGACATTCCATGGCAGTCTTTCTTCTCTACTGATGTCAGTTCTACCCAGTCCCACATTAATGACTTAATACTAGCTAGTATGGATTTATTCATACCAAGTCAACAGTCCAATAAAAGATCGAGCTCTCCAAAATGGTTTGATTGCAATTGGGCCAGAGCAACGGCCCAAAAGTCATTAGCATATAACTCTTACTTAAAATAAAAAATATCTGAATTACTTTGTCAATTAAAAGTTGTTAGAAGCCATGCAAAAGCTGTAATGAATCTCGCTAAATCAAACTTTCTTCAAAATCAAGCATCAAAACTACTTAACAACCCTAATGACAATAGAATAATCTGGTCAACTCTCAATTCTTTCAATAATAACTTTAACAAGTCATCATCCATTCCCCCACTAAAATCTTCAGATGGCAACATTAAAAATGACCGCGTGGGAAAGTGAATATCTTTGACAGTACATTTGCCAGAAATTCTACCGTAGAGGATGTCAGCCAGAATGTCTCATTACTAGAACTGACTCTCCAGAAACTGTTCCACTTAAAATACAGACAAGATACGTAAAATCCATCCTAGACAATTACCAACCAACAAAGCTCCAGACCCAGATGGAATTCCGCCAATTGTTTTGAAAAAGTGTTCCCCAGAACTTGGCTTAGTTCTAGCTAAATTATTCAGACTGCATATGTACTTCTTTATTCTCTAATTCATGGAAAGAAGCCACTATCCACCCAATTCCAAAGAAAGGAAGTTCCTCTGACCTCTGTGATTACAGCCCAATAGCTGTCACATCTTCTTTTGATGAAGTATTTTGAAACTTTAATTAATAAGCACATACTTAAACATCTTGAATCCAACAACTTAATTTGTGATAGACAATATGGTTCTCCCCACGAAAGATCCACCATTGACATACTCAATCTCCCGACTCATACCATCCATCAATCAACTGACCAACATGGAGAAACTCATGCAGTAGCCCTTGATATTTCTAAAGCTTTCGACAGAGTGTGGCAACGTTCCCTGCTGTCCAAACTCCTTTGCTATAGACTAATGTCCTTTGTTCCTCTGTTTTCCTCCTATCTCAGCAACAGAAAAATAAAAGTAGATGATATATATTCCAATTTCCACTCAGTTAATGCCGGTGTACCACAGGGATCAGTTCTGGCTTCCAACCCTGTTCCTGGTTCATATAAATGATCTCTTATCTGTTACCCAGAATCCCATACATTCATATGCAGATGATTCAACACTTCACACTTTATTCACACTCAAACACCCATTTACAAAATCTAATATCTCTGAATCTCAGCTCAGTACAGCCATCTCCATAAATCAAGACTTATTTATGATCAAGGAATGGAGACAAAACAACCTGGTCTCATTTAATGCTAGAAAAACCAAATATATTCAGTTAGCAATAGACAGATGTATATACAATTTACCAATACACAGATATTGCCAGATATGTATATTACCTTCAGTGCTACTAATAATCCCATCTCCAAAAGTATAGAAATTCTGTCTCAACAGCGTCCTCAGCTGGACCTCTCATGTCAGACCACTAGCTAGAACCGCCTCAAAGAAACAGGTCTTCAGTTATGAATGGTACATGAACTACTACTGATGTTGGTGTTAGTGTTGCTTCTAAATATGGATAATATTGCATGAATTTCTTGCTTTGGAACAAAGGCTTCAGTTTATGTTTATGTATGCCTGACTAATTATTTGACGTAGCTCATGAACTGGAAGTAAATCAATTGTGATCTTGCCATCACTGGCATTCGAAATTCCTTGCATAAGTGCCCTGAAACGAACTCTAGTGTTGTCTAATTGGAGTAGAATTGTATCAATGTGCTCCGTGATGATGGAGAAGTGTTGGAAAAGTGTTATGTTTCCTTCCATGTCATTTATTTTATCTACACTTTCGAGAGCTATGTTTTCCGCCTTTTTCAGATTTTTCACGATTGTCTTCATTGCTGAGTTATATCGTGCGATGAATTTAGCTTGGTATGTTAGTACCTGAGCTATTTTATTAAATTTGTTGTTTATTTCTTGAAGATCTTCCTCTGTAGCCAATCCAAAGATGTTCCCCAGAACTGCACCACCCAGGTCGAACAAACCGCGCTTTTGGCGAGTACGTGTAATGTTTGTGGCGCTCAGTACCTCCGGTCCATGAGATGGGAGATCTTGGATCATGATGAACATAGTTGACTTCGCCTGTTCTATCTTCCATTTCGCTAACTTCACTATTTCATCCATTTCCATTGTGTTATGTGCTTGTGAAGCATAGCTTCCTATCATGAAGTCCAGGGTCCTCATTGGTCTCGCGATGTTTTCTAGATAAGAAGGTAATTCGTATAAGTAATCCAAGCTGATTTCAGTAATCATGACATCTTTACGATTGATGTCGTGGCCGTTGGAGCTATGAGGCATCCTTGCAGTACTATGTGTTGGGGGTCCAGCGAGCATATCCTCTTGCTATGTAGAGGAGAATCCATAAGTCCCATCATCGTTACCTACTGACAAAAAAAAATCTATTAATTTTCTAATATGGTCATGCTGTGGTCGATGATAGTGATGATGTGCGTTACGGTTGACTAACGTAGAACACTAACTTGATTGTTATTTCATTTATAGAAAGAGTTTAAATCGATATTTAAATCATGTAAATGATGTACTGTATATTTTTTTGGAACAGTTGCACCTATGTTTGATTGTTTGGTATATGACCTTAATTTATTTTTGTAATTATTGTTATTTTCTTGATTGGTTTCATGAGTTATGTTCGGTTGTTCTGTGGTATCCGAGGCTGTATAATTATTGGATAGTTCCATTAAAACTCGTTTTCAGTGGTCAATATGAACTTGTTTCTCTTCGCCACTTGACAGTGATCTAATTGAAACTTTGTTTGCCTTTATGGTAATTACTCTGTATGGGCCCTCAAATTTTGGGGATAATTTATTATCTCTTGTATGAATGATACCATAGACAACGTCTCTTAAGCTGATAGGCGAGTCTCTTGCCTTTGTATTAAATGCCTCCGTCATTCCTTCCTTGGACATCGTTAATTGTTTTTTTACTCTTTTGTGTATGTCCTGTAATTGACGTAAACGGAGTTTAGATTAATCATCGTAATTGTATATGGGGAGACTGTCACCTTCTAGGAGCTCATGTGGTAGTTTTTTATCTGTCCCATATAGAATGAAATGTGGTGTGTCACCTATGAATTTATTTATAGATCCATTAATTGAGGCTTCTACTCTGGGAACCCAATCATCCCAGCTTGCATAATTTTCATTAAGAATGTGTCGTAGTACATCTGATACTTTTTGTTTTGTCTCTCTACTAACCCATTAGATGCTGGGTGATAGGCTAAAACGTTAACCTTTTTGATATTGCATTGTTTACATATTTCTTGTAAGATATCAGAATTAAATTCTCCTCCATTATCACTTATTAGTACCTTTGGGGCAGTAAAGTGACATATCACATTATTTATTATTGCCTTTGCTACTGTCTCTGCTGTTTTATCTTTAATTGGGGCCAAAATAACATAACGGGAAAAATGATCCGTTGCTATGAATAGGTATTGGTTATTATTGTATGATAATGTCATCTTGAGTAAATCAACTGCGACAACATCCCATGATTGATGTGGTACAGGGTAATTACCCATCGGGTCATGTGAAATTGGGTATCCTTTGTGTTTTGCACATGATTCACATCTGTCTGTATGATTGTTTATATCTTTTCGAAATGATGGCCAGTAATATAACAACTGGGCTTGTTTGAATGTCCTATATTTCCAGGATGTTCAGCATGTGGGCTGTCGTGTATCGTTCGTAATACTTGAGGTATCATGTCATTAGGTACTGCCAATTGGTTATTATTTCTTCGGCATTTTGTTGTTCTGGGTTGATCTTGTATAGTCCTTACAAGAAAATGTTTACAACTTACACTTACATGAAAATATTTACAAAATGCCTTCACTATGTACAGCATTGGGTGAGGCACACAGGCAGAGTGAGGCAGAGTGAGCGTGAGGGGGGGAGCAAGTGAGTGTAAGGGCTTGACAGCCTGCAGGGTGGTAGAGGAACAGTTACCTTACATGCCTGCCAATTTTCACCCGCGCACCTTGAAAAATGCGGTCACAGTGAAGGTTTTTATTTTAAACCGTTTTAAAACATTACTGGCACTGGCTGTGGAATTAAGTCAGACCTTTTTAAAATGGCACTGGCACGCGGCAGGTTAAAGGCCATCACCCTGAAGGTGTATTAGCCCAGCAAGAATCGATAATCATGAATGCCAAAATAATTATATGAAATATTTGCATCTATTTCATATTAATATTAAGTTATTATTCATGATTATGAAACACAATAAGTAATAAAGAATACATCTGTATACATGGATAGTACCAGGACAAATACTTCCATCTATACATCACATGTAGACTCATTACTATACTACTACAAAATGATCAAATGCTTATCAAATATATGTAAAAAAAAAAAATACATAAAAGGAACAATTAAAAATTTACTGGTCCTGAACAAAAGAAAAAATACACATTTATATAAATGTAACCTCCTCCTGTCGTTCACAAATATGTAAAAGTGCATTGACGTATGTACATATGTACAAAAACCATATCCCCATATACAAAAAAAGGTGAAAAAAAATAGATATATATAATAAATACGGAAACCACAACCAAGTTCATAAAATAGATCATAACTCTCTGAGCAGTCTGGTCTCTTTCAGGAAAGTCATCTGTTTATCAGTCACACCAACATCCCCATCACCCAAGACAGAATCAATTGTGAAAGGGAGCACATTTGTCCCACAGTAGGCAGCCAGAGAAGTACGTTCCCTAGCATACCTACTGCAGTTCAAAAGGATGTGACTAATAAATAACACCGCATCACAGGTGGTACATCGCTGAGGAAACTGTTAATATATGGTAACATATGTGTCAACAGGGTGGAATTCATGCGTAGGCGGGCTAAAGCGACCTCCTCCCTCCTGTTTCTTCAGGAGGAACTGGACCAGTCACATACGGTCCTTTTGACTGATGGCATTTCCAGGTCGGTCCACTGACTTTGCCACAGAAGATTAATTGATTTCTTTCCGAAAGAGAGACTAGACTGTAGCTCACGAGGAATGTCCCAAGTCTCCTCTAGTTCTACAGCCGATTTAGCTAGTATGTCAGCCTGCTCATTGCCGTAAATAGCACAATGACCAGGCACCCAGATCAGAGAGAAGGATTTAGCACATGTGTGCAGCATATTGATAATGCGGCCCCAGACCTCATGTGAATCAGTTCTACATGAATGAATTGCCTGAAGGGCGGACTTAGAGTCCTAGAAAATGACAAAACTGTTGTAATCTGAACACAAAGCAAAGTCTATAGCTTGATCTATGGCAAATAATTCGGCAGTGAATACAGACGTATGGATGGGTAAACGAAAATGGATGTGGCACTCAGTAGACCACACACTTGCACCCACACATTCATCCAGCTTAGAGAAATCGGCGTACAAGTGGAATGACGCTAGGTGTCTAATGAGGATCATCTGGATCAACTGTCGTACCTCCACCTCCAGCACCTTGTACTTCGCAATGGGGAGCCAGTCAGTGTTGAATGTGGTAGCAAATGATTCCCAGGGCGCTACTTGTGATGTTAAAACCTGATCCTCATTAGAAAGCTCATACCCTAATGCCTCACAGAGGAAGTGAAGCCTCTCAGGCACCGGCTTGAGGGCCGCATTCAGCAGGTATTCCCACTGTAGGAGGATCCGACAAGTCAGAAGGCCAAGTAAGCGTTTACAACGTAAGAAAATAACAGGTAATCACGTCATAGAGGGAGGGAAGGCACATTAGCCTCCACTTCCAACCGCTTCACATGAGTACATCGAAGGGCTTCGAGACATATGCGCAAGCACACGTTCTTAAGCACATCAAGTCTACAGAGGAGAGCATCCGATGCCAATCCATACACATGTGAGCCATAGTCAAGCTTAGAACGGATAAGGGACTTATACACCATCAATAAAGACATTCTTTCTGCTCTCCACGATTAACCAGAAAGAAACTTAAGGACATTTACTTTTTTAATACAAGAAGCAAGCAAATCATTAATATGTGTTCTCCAACTGAGCCTACTGTCAAAATGTAGACAGAATCTTCCTGAATTTTGAAAAGGTATCAGCTGATTATCTAAAGTTAAATGCAAAGGAGATACGTTAAATTTACGAGTAAAAACAACACCAACAAATTTAGGGACGGAAAATTTTAATCCCCACTCCAGGGCCCAACGCTGAACTGATTCAAGTGCCAGTTGAATCTGCTGTGCCAAGGATTGTGCATTGTAAGAAGAGTGCCACATTGCACAATCATCAGCATCCTGGGGATGGAAGCAGACGACAGAATGTCATTAATGGCGATGCTGAACAAAGTAGGGCTAAGCACACTTCCTTGTGGTACCCCGTTTTCTTGGACAAATATGTCCAAAGTTATGTTACAGGGTAACCTGACAGAAAACGCTCTGTCAGTAAGGAATTTCTGAAGGAAAATGGGCAAATTACCTCTTAAACCATAAGCGTACAGTTTACGTTGTATTTCATTTCGCCAGGTCATATCATAAGCCTTATGAATATCCAGAAAAACTCCTATCATGAATTTGCGATTAGCAAAAGCCTCAGCTATGCAATGCTCCAGGTGCACTAAATGATCCAGAGTGGACTTGTACTTACGGAATCCACTCTGTTGATCATTTAACACACCCTTCGACTCTAAAACAAAAAGTAACCTTTTATTAACCATATATTCAAAGTCAGCGCAATAGGTCAAAATGAGCTGGGACTCATAAGGCGGACATCCTGGCGAGATATTGGTATGACATGCGTGTAGTGCCATGAGTTTGGGAACGTGCGAGACGCCCAAATCTCATTGTACACCGCTAACAGCTTGCTCAGGTTGGCCTGAGTAAGATGCTGAATCACACCATACATAATGGTGGATGGACCGGGACTGGAGCCTTTACAGGATTTTAAGGCAAGGAGAAGGTCATCTAATGTAAATTCAGAGTTATAGCTGGTATCTCTGTCTTCCATGGCAAAGTCTAAGTTTTGCACCTCAGCCGTGCACTTATGGTGTAGAAAGCGAGGATCATAGTTGGCTGAGCTGCTTACCTGGGCAAAATGGTCGGCTATATTATTGGCAATGTCCACGAGATCGTCAATGACATTCCCGGCCACCTCAAGTGTGGTAATTGGTGACTGGGTGTACTTGTTGTTGAGTACATTTATTGTGGATCAGACCTGACTAAGGTGGGTGGAGCAATTCACCATGGACACAAAACTACGCCAGTTATTCCGTTTTGCCGATTTAATTGTCCTCCTTGCCTCGGCCTTAACCGCTTTGTAGTCAATAAAATTTGATTCTGTTGGCTGTTTCTCAAAAATCCAGTATCTCCTATTGCGCTTAGTGAGTGTTTGTCGGCAATCAGGTGTCCACCACAAAACTCTACGCTTGTTTGGAATTGTAGGTGTCTTGGGAATAGCAGTCTCAGCTGCATGTATAATGGAAGTCTGTAGGTGTGCAACTTTCTCATCAATGTTATCTCCCAATATATCTAGATTGGTGACCGTTGAGTAGTATCCCCAATCTGCTTTCTTAAATTTAAATTTAGGTGGTGGAGGAGGCTAAGAATCATCGCATGCATAAGAAAGAAAGATTGGAAAATGATCGCTACCCATCGAGTCATCATATGGGTCCCAAGAGATGCTAGTGTGTATATCGGGAGATGACCAGGACAGATCTATACATGATATGTTGCCAGTGCGGTCGTCTACACGAGTCGCTCTACCATTGTTTAAAGGACAGAGGTTTGACTGTACTATTAGGTCGGCTACTTGCTCCCCCCTACCATCACTCCTCAAGCTTCCCCACTGACAGTGATGGGCGTTAAAATCGCCTAAAATTAATTTACGACCTGGAGGCTGATGGACTATTGAAGTGAAAGCATTGCCATCAAAGGGACCACAGGGAGGACAGTAGATAAAGCAAATAGACAGATACGTGTTATTAAATTTTACTCTGCATGCGACAGCTTCCAGAGTAGAATTTAAAACCACTTCTGTTTGTGGGTGTGATTTGAGTGTGTAGATGGCAACTCCGTGACCATCATATCTTCTATACGAATGGTAGTGTTTGAATTGTGGAGGATGAGGATGATCCACCAAGTGCGCCTCCTGAAAACAGACAATGTCTGGCCTGTGTATAGATAGCAAAATTGCTATATTATAGACTTTTTTCCCAAGAGTCCTCCAATTCCATTGTAACACAGTTAATGTGGTGGTTTAAGATTTATGAGAGGGGCCAGTGAGCTTAGCTTTTTTATGCCGTCTGCCGCCAAGCAAGTGACTTCTGGGGGACCTATCCCAGTGCTTAGTAATGAAAACCTCCATACATTACTTGTCAATAACTAGGCTCCCAGAGCCCCCTGAGGAAGAGCTAACTCTTCTCTCCCTCGCTGGATCAGGAGCAGGAAGGACATGAGGACGTGTCTTTGAAAGGGTGGTGAAGTTATTCTTATCAGCCTTGTCAGACTTAGCTTTAGGCTTAAATGACAGAGGTAAGGGCAGCATGCGAGTATGAAGTAGTTTTAGGGATGTCAGTTTGAGAGCTGGAGTGGACAGGGGGCTGAGATGGAGAAGTAGAGTGAGTGGCAAGAGGAACAGGTTCAGGGTCAGTCTGTGTTTCAACAGAGCACATCACGGGATGGGACATCACCACCAAAACATAGGACCTATTCGGTGTGGGAGTTGCATGCAACTCCTTCACCTTCTTCCTAGCTTTGTAGTAGGAAATGCCCTCAGTTGTCTTCACTGTGCATACCTCTTTCTCCTCCTTCCGTTTGGGACAGTCCCTAGAGGAAGTGGAGCGAGTACTCTTGCAGTGAAAGCAGCATACTGTCTCGGATGTGCAACGTTCTGCATCATGACCCTGGCTTGCATACTTGCCGCACACTGGCCAAGAAGCCTGACAAGCCTTGTCACTATGTCCATAAATCTGGCATCTGGAGCAGCAAAGGGGATTTAGAATATAAGATCGTTCATTTACAATTTCGTATCCCACTTTAATATTACTGGGAAGAGACACTTTTCCAAAAGTCTAGACTATCACAGCAGTCTTCGTCCTTATGCTTTTCGTGAAACGAGTTATGAATTGGGCATCAGTTACGTCCTGCTGAACAAGTTCCCATATGATCTCGTCATTTTCGTGAAACTTACGCACTTTAAGCAAGTCTTCAACCTGGGAGGAGTTGAAGGTTTTGATGAGCAGGTTTCCATTTGCAAGTTCTTTAACCTGTTCTACCATCCTAGCACAGTAATCAACATTACTTTCTTAATGATGAAAGGATTGATACTGTTCAAGGGAGTGGAACTGATAGCATGGATTGTGACAAACTGTGCATTATTTACGCTAATGTCGAGAGCAGTACGAGTCTGGGGCCTTTCAGTCAGGGCGTGGTCAGTTTGTGGTACAGTAATAGGTTCGTCAGGACCATCTCCCCCCCTGAAGGGGGGGAAGCGGCAGCGGCATCCAACATAGTAACTCCCCCCCTAACGGGGGAAGTGGAAAGAAGGAGAAAAGATGAGCAAGGGACAAACAACCCGGGATCAAACACCTATAGCTAAAATTGCCCTCTCAAACCACTTCAGGGAGGCCCGACCGTGTTAATTCACGCCTCAGAGCGATCAGTTGGGGGGACCCTCCGTGGGCAGCAAGCAAAGGTAATCTCAGTATATCGGTACAGACAACTACTGTTCCAAACTAAAAGGGAGGGAAGGAAAATGAGAACCAACTAGCCTAATGTCAGCAGAAGGGTGAAAAAAAAAAAAAATAATAATAACGGTGGGCAGCCCTAGAAAGCTAGAGGAGGGCTCAAAAGAAAACATGTCTGCACCCTCCACGACCATGCATAAAAGTGCGAGCACGTAGAAAGTGAAAAAAATATGCATATATATATATTGGAGTATATGGAGACATCTGGCAGTTCCCTGTAATAAGTCCACGTATCTTTATGAATGAATCGCTCAGAACCTAGAGCCTGTGTAAGGTGGATCGTGATTGGCTGAACTTTTGAGTGGAGGTGAAGCAGATATTCTCATCATATTATACAAAAATCAAGGTTAATAACTAATAAGTGGCACGAAGCAATGTGTAGAGAATACTACAGTATTTAATGACTGAAAGTGGAGTATAGTAGAGTAATAAGCATCAGCAATCTGGAAAACGTAACTGGAAACACAGTACAGAAGAACAGCATGTCAGTTGGTAGTCTCATTTATTCATAATATTCGAAGCAGTGGAAACGAAGTCTATTGAATCAGAGTAATAGATGTTGACCTCTAATGAAGAGAACCGGCAATGCTTTCTTTAACGAATGTAATATTGGTATTACATTTCATCAGTTTCAAGGGCTATTATGTTCTATGACACATGATATATGTTAATATGCATGGGTAGTAAATTAATACTAAACTATTTGTTTTTCTTACTACCTTTCATATTTCACCAAATATATTGAAATAAGAAGAGCGAAGACTGTATTAAACCACTAAGAACTTGTCGCACAAGGGAGAAGGAAATAGAAAGGGACAGGAAGCATGAGGAAAAAAGAAAGAAACGAAGGACAGTTGAAGAGTTGCAACGGATTGATTTGGGACAAAAGACGTGCCAAAACCCTTTAAGTATCGTCCACGTCTCTGCAGACAATATCCCCTCACGGGGCTCATTCTCAATATAAATGCATTGCATTAGAAGTGAAAAATATAGTAAGATAATCAGCAACATTCATATATTATGAGATGGTTACCTTAAAATTCTTCCTAGCTGCTCCACTTAATTACTTTCACGTCCACGAGGTGCATAAGACATCGTTCTTAAACCTACCTCATCTCGTCGATGTATGGGTACATTGCAACATTTTGCATTTGTCAGTCCCAGCGACGTACTGGTACGTCGTGCAATGGCAAGGTCCCTAATTTGCACAATTTTCAATTTTCGCGCGTGATTTTTTTGTACATATACACGGGACACCTTCCTCTATTCCTCTACAAGATGCCAAGCAGGGACAATGCCTTACACCGCATATCCTCCCCCTCCCCATCTCACGCCATTGTCTTGGCAATTCACCTGTTACCAGTGACCTGGCCAGTAAAGACATTCAGGGCCAGAGTGATTCCCCAATCGATGACAATGTGGAGGACAAAGTTTACATAGCATTAGAGGAAGAAACAGTCAGAAATAATGATCAGGTAATGTGGCAAAAGAAGGTCAGGTATGGTGATGAGTTAGTGAGTGAAACAATGCTTATAATGCCTATATTACTATTTGAAAACCAATATACTCTCGTACTACATATAAATTCGTACCAAGTAAATAAATAAATACCGTTTATGAGTGGTGTAAAATAGTTACCCTCCCATAGAACTCGTTTTCTTTGGTGTCAGCCTGTTAGAAAACCCAGTCAGGTAAGGAGGTACTGGTACTTGGGTCGAGTTTTTAAAACCTCAGGTGAGAGATTTCTCTATGAATTTTCGATGTTTCTCACCAAATTGGAGGTTTTAGCCAAAAATTCTTTTTTCGAAAATACCTCGGGACTGGGGGGTGTCAGAGGTGCGAAATAGCTCGGGACGTGATGAGTTAACATCAAACAGAGACTAGGTAACCAAATATTCAGTTGTAATTTGCAGCACCTAACCAACACCGATCCCTCCCCCACAGTGTTTGGAGGAGATGGTAGGAAAGTGACAACGATGAGGATAGTGGAATGAAGAGGCTACCAAATGGGTAACTAGCGTCAATTAACGCAGGAAACAATGGGGTTTTTCCTTCATTTTAATACATAATTATGTTGCTTGATGTTAGTCAGTTCCCGGATGTAGGCTAAGTTGTTAATCCCCATCCACACTCTCGCCTATCGGGCAGTAACTGGTGGACTGTGCCTTCACTGGGCACAGTCTGTCAGGCATGACTGTGATGTTGTTCAAACTGCTGAGTAGCCAGCCAGGCAGTAAAGTCGACCAGTAGTCAGTAGGTGGTCGGCAGCAATGGTGTGCGATATCACCATGCTCAATGCAGTTGAAAAGAAAGAGAAATAACTCTGTATAGCATATAAATTGTTGCAGTTTAAAAAAAATGGAAACAATGAAGAGTGCAGAAAAGCAATATGATTAAAATGGCAACTTTCTGAGGATGGCAGGGTCCTTGGATCATGCCCTGCGCAAAACCACCAGCAAATGTCTGATGATTTTCCTCAACTACGGGCACTGGCTGTCCGCTGGTTTCCCCATCAAAGTTGCCACAGTGTGTTCGATGACAGGCTTTAAGAGCATATGCTTGCTTTGACTTTATTTGTGTATCGCATACCGGCATCTCTATCGATTACCAGGGTGTTTACCGTGTGGGATATACCTGTGAGATGAGCAAGGCGCTGATTCCAACAAATATCTCACAACGGTTTTATCTCCTTTTATCCTTTCCAAGAAAACTCATCGAAATAATTAAATAGGACATGTTTTCTAATGTGGTGAAAATGAATACAGGGATGGCATGTTAATCAGTTATGAGGGTTTGTTTTTGCCTAACATATATTTGTCACTACTGTTGATAATATTTTAACTCTACTAGCCTATATCTCATCATCGGTAAGCATAGAACAAAATCATAATAATTTACAGTAAGTTTATTTCCTGACAAAATATTCATTCCTCATAATATTATGAAATAAACTCCAAAATAAGGTGTGATCTATATGTGACAAATAAATAATACTGTTTTGTTCGGAAAATTGTCCAGACGAATATAATATCATGACATCATCATTGGATGAAATTAACTCAAAATAAATGTCACTTTAATGATACTCAGTATTGTGTCCAGAGACCATTGCTGGTAATCACACCGTTAAGGCAGTCAGGTAGTGACTTCACATGATTGTGTGTGATGTGAGACTTTCTCCTGAGGAACTCCCACTTCCTCATCATGTGAAGCAAGAGTCGCTGTGGCATCCTCTCCTCGTTGGGCTCCCAAACTTTAGCAATAATGGCCCAAACGTTCTCAATGGGATTTAGGTCATGGCTATTGCTTGACCAAGGCGCTGATCCTCAAATCATGTTTGCTTAACTCTCACTCTGTGCACGGGACAATTATCGTGCACGAAAATGATGTTCTCAGGATACGGAAGGGTGTATGCGCGGACAGTAGGCAGCATCACCTCCTGTAGTATCTCTAGATAGTACACAGACCTGAACCATCCCTCTGTCTCTGTGACCTCACCAACACCATGGAGACCAATCCACTCCCACACGTTACATGTTACGTGACCACTCCGTGCCTCTCTCTCTCTCTCTCTCTCTCTCTCTCTCTCTATTTAACCATATATATATCTCTCTATCTCTACCTATCTTTATCTGTCTATCTATTATTCTATCAATCTATCTTTCTATCTATATCTGTATCAGTCTATCTATCTATCTATCTATCTCTATCTATCTATCTATCTATATCTATCTATCTATCTATCTATCTATCTATATATATTTATATATATATATTTATATATATATAAATATATTTATATATATATATATTTATATATATATATATTCATTCAGCTACAAATTGTTATAAGTACCGCAAAGCAGTAAGACCACTTGCTTGAATTATTAGATATTCATGAACTTTTGGTAAATTGTACTGTTTCAGTTTCATTGTGACTTACCTCGTGTTGTTAAGCCTGTAGCAATGAAGGTTCCCATGGGAGGCTGAAGAGGTCTTCTCATCAGAGAAGATGACTCTCCCCCAGTAGTCCAGGTAAGGAAGCAAATACAGTACTGACCGTGTACTGTTAGGAGGTGTGGCCATGAAAGACAGACAGGAAGAGAGAAAGAGAAAGAGAGAGAGAGAGAGAGAGAGAGAGAGAGAGAGAGAGAGAGAATTATTATTTAACATAGGTAATCTGTAATCGAATAAATAAATGTTATGGAATAAATATTACAGTGCAAAGATAGAAAATCAAGTCATTAATGTGAATTTTTTATAAAAACTGACAAGGACATCATGTTTTATAGTTTCGTTCGGGACCACATCTACGCATAGGCACGGCGTGGTCACGTAACATGTAACGTGCCGGTGGATTGGTCTCCATGGTGTTGGTGAGGTCACAGAAACTGAGGGATGGTTCAGGGTAGAGCGGTATCTAGAGATACTAGAGGAGGTGATGCTGCCTACTGTCCACGCATACACCCCTCAGCATCCTAAGAACATCATTTTCATGCACGATAATTGTCCCGTGAACACAGCAAGAGTTGTGCAAACATGGTTTGAGGATCAGCACCACGTAGAACTTTCGCCTTGGACTAGCAACAGCCCTAATCTAAATCCCGTTGAGAACGTTTGGGCCATTATTGTTAATGTTTGGGACCCCAACGAAGAATGGACGCCACAGCGACACTTGCGTCACATGATGAGGGAATGGGAGGTCCTCAGGAGAAAGCCTCACATCACTGACAATCATATGGCGTCACTACTGACCACCTTCACGGTGTGATTTTTTTTTATTCTAGGAAGAAGGAACCAAAGGCCATGAGCCCGCAAAAAACGTTCCTTCCGAGCAGAACAAAATACAAGAGAGAGCCAAATTCAAGATCCGATCATTTTGAGATGCCTGGACACACTGCGTTTGAAAGACTGGAGATCGTAGGAAGCAGGAAATACAGACAGAGGGAGACAGTTCCAGAGTTGACCTGTTGCATAAATGAAGGACTGGGAGTAACGGTTAACTCTTGCATTAGAGAGCTGGACAGAAAAGGGATGAGAGTTTGGTGACTGACAGGTGCTATGCACCTGTCGTAGAGGCGGAGGAATGCATTCAGACAGTCCAGAGGAGCAGCGACCATTGAAGTTGGGATAGAAAAGAGATAAAGATGCAACAGTGCGGCAAAGAGACAGAGGTTGAAGGAAGCCAGTAAGAGGAGGAGAGTTAATGAGACGAAAAGCATTTGACTCCACCCTACTGAGAAGAGCTGTATGTGGAGAACCTCCCCACACATGCGAGTTGCATTCCACACAGGGGCGGATAAAACCCGTGTATAGAGTCAACAGTTGTGCAGGGGTAAAAAAGGAACGGATCCCGGCTTAGCACACCTAATCTCTTGGAAGCAGATTTTACAAGAGATGTAATATGAGCTTTCCAAGATAAGTTTCGAGTGAATGAAACCCCAAGCATGTTCAATGATGATGCAGGATTAAGCTGAGTATTATTAAACATTAGTGGGTACACCTGCGGAAGATTTTGTCGAGCTGATAGGTATAAGAACTAAGTCTTTGATGCATTAAAAAAAAATATATATATATATTTTTTACCCCAGTCAGAGATACAAGCCAAATCAGACATTAGGTGTGCCATAGCCTCATCAATTGTTTGTTGAAGTAACTGCTAAGATGGACGTTGCGGGAACCGAATGGAAAGGTGAAGGGTGGAGTGATCAGTGTACGAGTGGGTAGGGTTAGATGTACAGCTAAGAAGGTCATTGATGAATAAAAGGAAGAGAGTTGGTAATAGGGCAGAGTCTTGAGGAACACCTCTGTTGATAGGTCTAGGAGAAGAACGATGGCCGTCTACAACACCAGCTATAGAACGACCAGAAAGGAAACTATAAATGAAGGCACAGATAGAAGGATAGAAACCGTAAAAGGGCAGTTTGGAAATCAAGCATTCATGCCCGACTCGATCGAAAGCCTTTGAGATGTCAAGTGCAATGGCAAAGCTTTCAACAAAATCCCAAAAGGAGGATGACCAGGAGTCTGAAAGGAAGGTGAGAAGATCGCCAGTGAAGCGTCCCTGATGGAATCCATACTGACAATCAGAAAGAAGGTTTTGATAGGAAAGATGCTTTAAAATTTTTCTATTAAGAATTTACTTGAAAACTTTTGAGATACAATATGTTAAAGCAACTGGACGATAGTTAGAGGGTTGAGAATGGTCACCCTTCCTTGAGACTGGCTGAATGAGAGCAAACTTCCAGCAAGAAGGAAAGGTACAAGTTAACAGACAAAGACGAAAGAGTTTACGTAGGCAGGGTGTAAGCACAGAAGCACAGTTCTTGAGAACAAGAGGAGGGACTCCATCAGGCCCATATGCCTCGTTAGTATTGAGGCCAGTGATGGCAGAAAATACATCACTTGAAGTAATTTTAATGTCAGCCATGACGAAGTCAGAGGGGGGAAGTGAAATTGAAACAGCACCGGAATAGTCTAAGGTGGAACTGAAGGAGAAAGTCTGAGCAAAGAGATCTGCTTTATCAGTTGAAGAAATAGCTACAGAACCATCAGAGTAGAAAAGAGGAGGGAAGGATGATGAGGTGGAGTTGTTAGAAAGGTTTTTGGCACGGTGCCAGAAGGAGTGGGAAGAATTCGGGTTGGAGAGTTGAGAGCATTTAGTACAGATGAAATTATTTTTAGCAGAGCGAAGAACAGACTTAGCAAGATTCCGGGCAGAAACATAAGCAAGACGTGATTACCAGCAATGGTCTCTGGACAAAATACTGAGTGTAATTAATGACATTTATTTTGAATTAATTTCATCCAATGATGATGTCTATCTATCTATCTATTGCCAGACGCCTCAATCCTGTTTGGGGTGGCCACAAACAAATCGCCTCCAAGTCGCCCTGTCCCCCGCCATTTCACTGCCTTGCTCCCAACTCACACACCCCTCTCTCATATACCTCTTCACCCCATCCCTCCATCTCATCCTCGGCCTCCCCCTCCCTCTTCCCCCCTCCACCTCACTCACATACACTCTCTTCGTCAGTCTTTCACGCTCCATCCTCTCCACATGGCCAAACCACCTCAGTGTGTTCCTCATAACGCTTCCTATCACGTCCACATCCACACCACAACGCTCCTTTATATCCTTATTCGTCAGCCTGTCTCTCCATGTGACTCCACAGGCTCCTCTTAAATAACTCATATCCACTGCTCTCACTCTTGACTTGTGACCTTCCAACAACGTCCAAGCTTCACTTCCATACGTTAGAGTTGGTATCACAATACTGTCATGTAGTAACTTTTTCACTTCCATGCTCACTTCCCTGTTTCTTATCACTGCTTTCAAAGAATCAGCAACCTTTCTTCCCTGCTGTACCCTTTCATGCACTTCACCCTCCAAACCTCCATCCTTACTCATCACACTACCCAAGTACTTAAACGTACTCACATTTTCCAATTCCTCACCATCCAACCTCGCTGTACATTCACTGACTTCACCTCTCTCAAAGACCATCACTTTACTCTTCCCTACATTCACCTTTAGATTCCATTTCTTACACACTCTCCCAAACTCATCCACCAAGCCTTGCAGCTCCCCTTCGTCTTCACTCAACAACACAGGATCATCTGCAAACATCAGTACAGGGAGTTTCCAAACTCTATCCTCTCTCACCAGGGCCACTCCAACATCCACTACCCTACCTTGTACCTCTTTTATTACCCCATCCATGTACAGATTGAACAACCATGGAGACATGACACATCCCTGTTTCAACCCAACTTTCAAAGAGAAAAATTCACTTAGTTCACCATCCACACGCACTGCAGCCTTCGTACCATTGTACATACTCTTCACAGCATTCAACAACTTCCCATCTACTCCATATATTCTTAATTCTTTCCACAATCCTTGTCTATCCACCCTGTCATATGCTTTCTCCAAATCCATGAAAGCCACATACAACTTCCTTCCCTTCTTTAGAAACTTTTCCACTAAAGATCTAAAATGAATATCTGATCTACACAACCTCTTCCCTTCCTAAAGCCTCCCTGTTCTTCTCCAACTAATTTCTCTGTTCTTTCTCTATCAATAAGTATCCTACCATACACTTTTCCTATTACACTAAGAAGACAAATGACCCTATGATTACCACACACTTCTTTTTCCCCTTTTCCTTCGTACTAAGGAATAATTATACCTGACTTCCAGTCCTCCGGGACTCTGCCTTCCTCCCAGGCCAATCTGCACATCTTCTACACCCATTCTACTACCATCTCTCCCCCATGCTTCAGCATTTCACCACACATTCCATCAATTCCTGGGGCTTTCCCCGATTTAACTTTCTTCATTGTTTCCACAACTTCTATCCTACTGATTTCTTCCTGTCTTCTCACCTCCCTCCTTCTCCCAGCCATTCCCCAGCCACTTATACTCGCATTACTTCCATCCTCTATGTTCAACAATTCCTTAAAGTGTTCTCTCCATTTGCTCACTTTTTCTCCCTTCTCCACTAGTAATCTACCATTTTTATCTTTCACTCCCCTGCTAATTTCATTTCCACCCTGTCTTACTCTTTTCACCTCTTTCCAGAATAAATTCTTACAGTCCCTCCATTTTACACTCAAATTCATGTCATGATATTATATTCGTCTGGACAGTTTTCCGAATAAAACAGGAGTATTATTTTTTTTTGTCATATAAAGATCACGTTATTTTGGAGAGAACATTATTTCATAATGTTATGAGGAATGAATATTTTGTCAGGAAATATACTTACTATTATTATGATTTTGTTCGATACCTACCGATGATGAGATATAGGCTTGTAGAGTTGAAACATTATCAACATTAGTGACAAATATATGTTAGGCAAAAACAAACCCTTATTAGTGATTACCATGCCGTCCCTGTATTCATTTTCACCACATTAGAAAACATGTCCTATTTAATGATTTCGATTAATTTTCTTGGAAAAGATAAAAGGAGATAAACTCGTTGTGAGATATGTGCTGGAATCAGCGCCTTGCTCATCTCACAGGTATATCCCACACGGTAAACACCCTGGTAATCGATAGAGATGCCGGTATGCGATACACAAATAAAGTCAAAGCAAGCATAAGCTCTTAAAGCCTGTCATCGAACACATTGTGGCAACTTTGATGAGCAAACCAGCGGACAGCCAGTGCCCGTAGTTGAGGAAAATCATCAGACATTTCCCGGTGGTCTGGCGCAGGGCATGAGCCAAGGACCCTGCCATCCTCAGAAAGTTGCCATATTAATCATATTGTTTTTCTGCACTCTTCATTGTTTCCTTTTTTTTTTTTTTTACAACTGGAACAATTTATGTGCTATACTGAGTTATTTCTCTTTCTTTTCAACTGCGTTGCGGATGGTCATATCGCACACCATTGCTGCCGACCACTTACTGACTACTGGTCGACTTTACTGCCTGACCAACTACTCAGCAGTTTGGACAACATCACAGTCATGCATGACAGACTGTGCCCGGTGAAGGCACAGTCCACCAGTTACTGCCCGATAGGCGGGAGTGTGGACGGGGATTAACAACTTAACCTACATCCGGGGACTGACTAACGTCAATCAATCAATCAATCATTTCCTGTGGCACCCTCGGGGATGCATAGGGCCTCGATGAACTCACACCACCACATCCTATCTTGTGCTAACTCCTCAAGATGTCCCCAACATTCATCTCCAGCTTCCCGTCTCATTGTCCTCACCCACGTCTCTTTTGGCCTTCCTCTACCTCTCCTACCAAGTGCCACCCACCCTGGTGTACCTCGTACTATTCCCTGTCTCCTATACACATGTCCTAGCCACTTCCATCGTGAGAATCTAACATATTCATCGATCGGCTGCACTCCCGTTATTTCTCTAATTCTACTATTTGGTATCCTTTCCCACCACTTAACTCCTAATATTCTTCTAAGTGCTTTATTTTCAAACACCAAGAATTTATTTTCCATAGTCACTGTGCTGTACCAAGACTCGTGTCCATAAATTAAGATACTCCTAACCATTACCTTATAAAGTTTGATTTTTGTATGCACAGAGAAATTGTTATTATTCCAAATATTTTTAAGCATTCCCATTGCCTGATTAGCCTTCTTTAACCTTTCCTCGAATTCAAATTTCAAAGAACCATCCTTGGCTAAATAAGTACCTAAATATTTAAACCCATCAACTTGCTTTACAACCATACCTCCAATTACACATTCCTGCGCATTTTCCATATTCATATTGATTATTTCAGTTTTTCCACAATTAATAACCAAACCCACCTTGCGACCTTCACTCACCAAACAGTCCAACACTCTCTGCATCTCTTCTGGCCCATCACAAATCAAAACTATATCATCTGCATAATCTAAATCCAAAAGTTTCCTGTTCTCTCCCCAAAGTATACCTGCACCGGTTTCTGTTCCAACGCGTTTCATAATGTAATCAATGACCAATATAAATAGTAAAGGCGATAGAACACCACCTTGAATTACTCCGGACTTGACTTCAAACGAATCACTCAGACAACCATCAACCATCACTTTACAAAATGTGTCCTCATGCATGTTCATAATGACCCTCACAAACTCCTCTGGTATTCCATAATGTCTCATGATCTTCCCCATAGTCTCTCTCGAAACACTATCAAAAGCCTTTTCAAAATCAACAAAACAAAGACTTAACGGTACTCTCATTTCATTAACTTGCTGCATCAAATGCCTAACTATAAAGATCTGATCATTGCAACCACGTCCCTTTCTAAAACCAGCCTGTTCATCCCTCAGAATACCCTCAACCACTGGCTCCAACCTATTTAACAACACTCTACTGAAAACTTTCAAAGCTATCGGTGACAAAGAGATTCCCCTCCAATTACCACATTCACTCAGGTCTCCCTTCTTCGGAACTTTAACAATCACACCATTCTTCCAAACTGATGGTAGTAACCCCGTCACCCATATCTTATTGAATAGCTTGGTCAAGATCATTATTAATCTATCCCCCTCCACTTTAAACATTTCCGGAAATAAACCATCCTCCCCTGGTGCCTTATTATTCTTTAACTGTTTTACTGCTTTCTCCACTTCTTTTGACTAACGTCAAACAACATAATTATGTATTAAAATGAGGGAAAAAACCCACGGCTGCCAGCGTTAATTGACGCTAGTTACCCATTTGGTAGCCGCTTCATTCCACTGTCTTCATCTCTGTCTCTTTCCTACCATCTCCTCCAAACACTGTGGGGGAGGGATCGGCGTTGGTTAGGTGCTGCAAATTACAACTGAATATTTGGTTACCTAGTCTCTGTTTGATGTTAAAGAACGATGTCTTATGCACCCCGTGGACGTGAAAGTAATTAAGTGGAGCTGCTAGGAAGAATTTTAAGGTAACCATCTCATAATATATGAATGTTGCTGATTATCTTACTATATTTTTGTGTTTCTAATGCAATGTAATTATAATGAGAATTAGCCCCGTGAGGGGATATTGTCTACAGAGACGTGGACGATACTTAATGGGTTTTGGCACGTCTTTGGTCCCGAATAAATCCTTTTCAACTCTTCAACTGTCCTTCATTTCTTTCTTTTTTCCTCATGCTTTCTGTCCATTTCTATTTCCTTCTTCCTTGTGCGACAAGTTCTTAGTGGTTTAGTACAGTCTTCGCTCTTCTTATTTCAATATATTTGGCGAAATATAAAAGGTAGTAAGGAAAACAAATAGTTTAGTATTAATTTACTGCCTATGCATATTAACATATATCATGTGTCACAGAGCATAATAGCCCTTGAAACTGATGAAATGTAATACCAATATTACATTCGTTAAAGAAAGCATTGCCGGTTCTCTTCATTAGAGGTCAACATCTATTAATCTGATTCAATAGACTTCGTGTCCACTGGTTCGAATATTATGAATAAACGAGACTACCAACTGACATGCTGTTCTTCTGTACTGTGTTGCCAGTTACGTTTTACAGATTGCTGACGCTTATTACTCTATTATACTCCACGTTCAGTCATTAAATACTGTAGTATTCTCTACACATTGATTCGTGCCACTTATTAGTTATTAACCTTGATTTACGTATATTATGATGAGAATATTTGTTTCACCACCACTCAAAAGTTCAGCCAATCACGGTCCACCTTACACAGGCTTTAGGTTCTGAGCGATTCATTCATAAAGATACGTGGACTTACTACAGGGAACTACCAGATGTCTCCATATACCCCAATATTTTTTCGTACTTTGTACTTACTCAACTGTACATCTGCAGCAAAGAAAAACGTCGCTGATGTTAAGTTGTACTCTATAATGAGTGTAAATAACTATGGCTACTTATTATGTACTTCCGGACAACCCCACCACTGTCCATTGGAACAGGTAGAGGGGGTAATTCTTCTGGGGCTTCTTCTTCTGCTTCTTCTTCACTGAATAATGTAACTCTCGACACTGAACATTTGCAGCTGTGTGTGACTTGGAGACAGAACTGTTCATGCGTATACCTACAAAAATGGCGCTCCTGACTTTGTATTTAAAGTATAGGCAGCTGAGTAATTGATGGCATGTTTGTTTTCTGTATAAAGAGCCTAGTAACTTCACTATCCCCGATGTTAGTGAGTCATATTTTGGATTTCTTATAGACTGTGAATACGTAGTTTCTTAAACTGAGCTAAGAAACTGAGAAGATTCACAAAATTTCGCATTTTTTTCCAGTTTTTAACCTCTCATAACTCGAGTGTGCATGGCTCAGTTGACTACATTTGTTTTCATGCACACAAAATCACATGGGGAATATAAATAATAACTTGAAAACAGCAAATCCTTTTTCTTAGCAGTGAGTTTGACTTGCTGTTTTTGCTGTTTCCTGCCCCTCCGTATTAATAGCATTACTGTGCTATTAATACCTCTTCACTACTGCTCCCCAGAATCCCGGAAGATTATTCCTTCCAAGGAAAAAAAGAAAGAAACAAGATAACAGAGAGCCAAATTGATGATTTGTTCATTTCAGATACCTGGACATACTGTGTTTGGAAGACTTGAGGTCATAGGCAGTAGAAGTACAGACAGAGGAAGAGAGATCCAGAGCTTACCTGTTGCATACATGTAGAACTGGGAGTAACGGTTCACTCTTGCATTAGACAGTTAGACAGAAATAGGAAGAGTTTGTTGCTAGATGGGTGATATGTTCCCACCATAGTGGTGAGGGATGAAAGCAGACAGTTCAGAGAAGCAGTGACTATTGAAGTGGCGATAGAAAAGGGATAAAAAAGAAACAGTGCAGCGAAGAGACAGAGGTTGAAGAAAGCCAGTAAGAGGAGGAAAGTTGATGAGACAAAAAGCTTTTTGACTCCACTTTATTGAGAAGAGCTGCATATGAGGAGCCTCCCCACACATGATAGTTGTACTCTACAAGGGGTAAATAAAACCCGTGTATGAAGTCAGCAACTGTACAGGGGTAAAGAAGGCACTGAGTTGGATTAGCACACCTAATCCCTTAGAAACAGATTTTCCAAGAGAGGAAATAATGATCTCTCCAAGATAAAAATTTGGAGAATGAAACCCCCTGTATATTTAAAGATGATGCAGGACTGAGTTGGATACTGCTAAAAATTAGAGGACACTACTGGGAAAGACTTTGTCGGTTTGAAAGATGTAAGAACTGAGTTTCTGAAGCATTAAAAACAAGATTGTTTTTACTCCAGTCAGAAATATAAGCCAAGTCAGACATTAGGTGTGCATCCCTTGTCTGTGGAAGTAACTACTGAGATTGACGCTATTTGAAGTCAAGGGTGGAGTCATCAGCATATGAGTTGAAAGTGTTAGATATACAGCTCTGAAGGTCATTGATGAATAAAAGAAGTGAGTTGGTGATAAAACTGAACCCTGAGGAACACCATTATTGATATCTCTAGGAGAAGAATGGTGACCTTCTAGAACAGCAGCTACAGTACAACGAGGAAGGATGCTAGAGATGACAACACAGAAAGATGGAAACCGTAAGAGAGCAGTTACTAAAGATTTATGCCAGACTCGATCGAAAGCCTTTGAGATGTCAAGTGCAATGGCAAGGCTTTCGCCAAAGACCCGTAAGGGGGATGACCAGTAGTCTAAAAGGTAGGTGAGAAGATCACCAGTGGAGTATCCCTAGAGGAATTCATACTAACAATCGGAGAGAAGGTTATGATAGAAAAGTTTTTTTTTTTTTTTTTTAATTCAAAAACTTTTGAAATATAAGATAAAGCAATTACGTGATAGTTAGAGGGCTGGGAATGGTCTCCCTTCTTTGGGACAGGCTGAATAAGAGCAAACTTGAAGCAAGAAGGAAAGGTACAAGTTGACAGACAAAGATGGAAGAGTTTCCCCAGGCAGGGAGTAACCCAGAAGCACAGTCCTTGAAGACAACAGGAGGGACCCCATTAGGCGCATTTGCCTTGTTAGTATTAAGGACAGTGATGGGAGAAATAAATCAGTTGAAGAAATTTTAATAAGAGGTGGGAAGTGATGGAGGAACAACACAGGAATCGTCTAAGGTGGAACTGGATGAGAAAGTCTGAGCAAAGAGTTCTGCATTTTCAGTGGAAGAAACAGCTATAGAGCCATCTGGGTGAAAAAGAGGAGGGAAGGATGGTGAGGTGAAGTTGTTCGAAAGGTTTTTCGCAAGGTCTCAGGACGAGTGGGAGGACTTTGAGTTGTAGAGTTCAGAGCATTGTGTACGAACGAAATTATTTTTTAAAGAGCGAAGAACAGACTTAGCAGGATTCTGGGTAGAAACATGAGATTCAGGGGTGGGGTTGGCTTCAGTACCTTTTGTAGCCCTTCCTTGTTGTGGACAGCATTAGAACACGGTTGAGTAAACCTTTTTTTTTTTTTTTCATTAGTCATAGGATAAGAGAAAAGAATGTAGCTTATGTTTCCATGACCAAGAGAGGCACACTCAGATGGTTCTCGGCCATGGAAGAGATTGGGTGTGCTAAGCCAACTCCGCTCTTTCTTTACCCCTGCACAATTGTTGACTCTATACAGGGGTTTTATTCGCCCCTGTGTGGAGTACAACTCTCATGTGTGGGGAGGCTCCCCACATACAGCTCTTCTCAATAGGGTGGAGTCAAAGGCTTTTCGTCTCTTTAACTCTCCTCCTCTTACTGACTCCCTTCAACCTCTGTCTCTTCGCCGCACTGTTGTATCTTTATCTCTTTTCTATCGCTACTTTAATGGTCACTGCTCCTCTGAACTGTCTGCTTGCATTCCTCCACCTCTACGACGGGAGCATAGCACCTGTCTGGCAGCAAACTCTCAACCCTTTTCTGTCCAACTTTCTAATGCAAGAGTTAACCGTTACTCCCAGTCTTTCATTTATACAACAGGTCAGCTCTGGAACTGTCTCCCTCTGTCTGTATTTCCTGCTGCCTATGATCTCCAGTCTTTCAAACGCAGTGTGTCCAGACATCTCAAAATGATCGGATCTTGAATTTGGCTCTCTATTGTATTTTGTTTTTCTCTTGGAGGGAACTGTTACTGCGGGCTCATGGCCTTTGGTTCCTTCTTCCTTGCATTTTAAAAAAAAATCATTCTATGAAAAATCAAAGCAGTACTGCCCTAGGACCTTCTAATCAGCAGCTTCCTAGTGCCACAGCCACCTCTTCTTGGGAGGGTCCACAGGCCTTACTAGAACAATAGGAGGGGTTCAGGTGACAAAGTTCTGATGGGAGGTCCCCAAGAGAGAAAAAACAAATTAACAGCATCAGCAGAAGGATTAGTTGTAAGGAAGAGATCAGGTAAGTTGAAACTTTCTTTTAGGCAGTTAGGGATTATGGGTATGATGCTGTACAAGCTGATCCAGGTCAAAAGGATGGGAAAGATGTAGGATTGTTCAGCAGGTGAATCAATGATAGGAGAGGAGAGCCAAAGCTGGTGCTGAATATTGACATTATCTAGAATGGAGATTTCAGAGAAAGAGAAATTGAGAGCCACTGTGGAGGTTTGCACCCTGAATGGAGAAGCTGTGGTGTCCACCCGGTAGCCAAGTCTGCTCATATTTCCCTGCAACTTGTCGTGGAAGCACTCGGGTTTGAGCCTCGTAATGCGCTGTCAATTACAAGGATCTGCAGGTTCCCTGGATGGTGTATGTGTGTACTGTACCATAGGACGGCCTCACAGAAGCAGTCGTTTGCCTGTGGTCAAGAGGTCTGTTCGTTCAGACAGACTGGGGTGAAACAACAACAGCATCTTCTACACTCTTTTTGTGTGTGAGGGGGACACCTTTAAGCAGTGGTACCGATATTGGTTGGCAGGTCTGCTACCTATTAAAAGAAAATTAATGTCCCTTAACTCCTTCTCTGTCCAGTGAAAGTAGGAGTTTGTACTACTGGGGGAGCTTCAGCCTGCATTAACCGGGTTCACATTTCAAACGAACCTTGAGTTACAGCTGCTACTGTTCTACCAACTACAATCTTACATTGAGCGTGGCCCCTTGAAGGTCCGAGATTTTGTCTGGGAAGATGTTTGGCGTTCGTGTGAAGTGTGAACGTCGCCAGGTAGACAAGAACACCACCCGCTGCTGCGAGTATAGTTTGTTCACGTACATGCGCCACTCACCACCTGACCCAGACTGCAGGGAATAGTTACATTTCATTAATGTAGAACATACTCAAGGTGCAAAGATTTCATGGTAACTCTTCCTTAATGTTTTGTGTTCAGTTATTATTATTATTATTATTATTATTATTATTATTATTATTTATTATTATTATTATTATTATTATTATTATTATGATTTTGTTGTTCGTATTATTATTATTATTATTATTATTATTTTGCATCCGATCCGATTCAGGGCATAGGCTTTTAAACGCCCAGTCCCTGAGATCTAACAGCCCTCAAACGCACGACACACCTGTTTGTCTTGTCACACAGTACCATTGTCCTATGTGTTAATTACATCACTTCGATATCAACAGAGATTGTGTCACTTACAAAAAGGTTTGAGGTGTACTGTGCAAAATAAATCACTAAATAATAGGTGTTAAGAAATCCGAAGCCACTTAAATTACTAGACTTTCATCACAGTTACTTCCTACATAATTCCTCTTTTCTGCAATCAGGCAATATTTTACTTTGGCAAGGCTTCTCGTTTGTTTGTTTGTTTTTTCTAGTGAAAAGTCTTTCCTTACCTAAAGAAGATCATCAAGACTCGTATTCTCCTCTGTTGAAGAAAGTCCCTAACATCTTTTCCTAAACGACTTATTTTCTTTGTTACACCTTACTGTCCTCTTGAACATCCTTTCATTTTCGGCATATTATTCATAAACGACGTACAAAAGGATATTAACCACCTTTATCCAAAATAAATTGCTAAGGAAGAGGTCTTAGGGAGCTTCATTGACGGACGAGAATAAGAACCCAAGAGATAGAAGAAACTAGGTCACTGAGCGTAATGGTTTGAAAGATGCGGTGCATAACTTGACGTGGAACACTACGCTTGTCATTCGTGCTTAATCACACTGCTACCAAGCGATCGCTCTTATACTTTTTTTTTATCTTTGACATTATGATTGTTGATCAAGTACTACTACTACTACTGCTACTACTACTACTACTACTACTACTGCTACTACTACTACTACTACTACTAATAATAATAATAATAACCCACTCACTCAATGTAGTGCTGCTCTCGGGTGTCTGCCCTTTCCTCTCCTCCGTCCTTGTTTCCTTCCATCCTTTTGTCTCTCCTTCATTCCTTCCTCCTCCTTCTGCCTACGGGTGACTTTACACTCCCTCTTGTGTCTTTCTTTCCTTCATTCTTTCCTCTTCTTTCCGCCTGTGGGTGACTTCACTGTACACTGAGTGACAAGCCAAGTGGTTTCCTGTACACCAGAAAACCATTTACTACGCGAGATGGTAACCATATAACCAAATTTTGGCGTCTGGTGATTTAGTAAGTAATTACAGCGCTCCAATCGAATTGAGCCGGTGAAGATTTATATCCAAGGGGTGGTTGGGGTTTATTGCCCACGTACTGCCAATCAGGAATGAGTGAGGCTTGTCATTCTCATCTTAAATGTCAGGACCAACTTGCCTAGCCCAGGGCTCCTATGCTTCTCATGGGGCATTGTAGGATTGGATGATGGATGGATGGATGGATGGATGAATAATAATAATAATAATAATAATAATAATAATAATAATGATGATGATGATGATGATAACAACTAGTACTCTGTAATTGTCGTGTGAACAGTCACTAGTCTCCATCTACTGTTTCTTACAATAACCTTGACCCAATTGGGGAGATTTGGAATTTTTTAGGTAAAGTGAAATAAACTTTTCGGAGTCAGTTCAAGTTTCATTTTCAGATTACTTGCTGAGGTCCCGTTGAAATCTCCAGTAGACATTATTCACTCATTATACTGATATGACTCTTTCTGTCACTGTACGTAAACGATTTGGAATTGTTTTTCTGTTAGCAATGGCCCATGCCAGGACACATAACCTGGGCTCATCACATTGTTTCTCCAGCCTCCAGTTCTCCTGCAATCGTCGCATGACTTTGAGGCCGGAATAATAATAAAACCAACAAAAATAATGGTCTCCACCCATATAAAGGGTGGATAATAAAAAAACTAATAATAATAATAGTAATAATAATAATAATAATGTACAAAAATTATCGTACTGAAAGGATTAACCCTAAAGTATGTGCTTTACTTTTTCTGAGAGGCAATTAAAGTTTCATACTAAACGCTGTATTATACCCATCTTTACAAATATACTCAAATGAGAATCTAATGCACATATTGAATTGTCTATAAATATCTGTATAAAAATGGACGGTTGTCTGTCTGCATAAGGATTTATTCAGCTACTCTTAGGTGCGAGCACCAATTTTAATGAAACTTTGCAGGGACATTCCTAGAGGTACCAGATTTTGTATAGAACTATTAACAATTCCTGGAGAGTTGCCCTGCAGTCCTAATGGACCTGGGTTCAAATCCTGCTTGGGCAGGGAACGGTTTAAGGATTTTAAATTCATGAATATCAGACTTCACTAATCTACCAGAAGACCCCCCGACATGTCGTAAAAATACCCCCGCTTATACCAATACACCAATCCTGTATGAGACAGCCCTAGCATGTATTCAGTATGGACGGTGGGTGTTAGCGCCGAAATGGTGGCATATAGAGGTGTACGGTACGTAGGAGGACTACTGGGCCTTGAAAGCAGGCTGTGAAGCCTAATCCCAGAGTCGGTCACATAAAAAAAAAAAAAAAAAAGCGAAGAATGTTATACTTACGAAATTATTGAAGGTACTACGCCAGTTTTTTTTATTTATCCTCACATGGTCCACTGAAGGATCAAACTTTTTGTAAGGAAAGCGATAACCAGAAATAACCTTTACCTTCTTGTTCAAATCGCAAGCAGAGAGGTTTATCCGTAACGAGTGTCGTGTATGTATAATAATGGTATATATATATATATATATATATATATATATATATATATATATATATATATATATATATATATATATATATATATATATATATATATATATTAATGAATGATAACGCCTTTTATTTATGCCTGTTGACTACCAAAGGGTCGACAGTCTGCTAAATCCCAGTCTTCCCTATGAAATTGTCTCGCTGTATTCGTTTCACATCCATCTCTCAAATATTGATAAATGAACAGGAATAAGGCAAACCAGTAGAGTCCACCAGTATGATCGACCGGAGTATCGATATTGGGTTCTTCCAGTTGGGCCTGCTAACTAATGCACCGCTAGTTTACCGAGATAGATTCATTTGTCTCCTCTGTAAATGCCACAGGGAACCTGCATGATGCTCATAATATATGGTTCGGAACATTTCCTGAAACGATTAAAAGATTAGGATTATGGTTCCTTTCCTATATAGATGCAAGCGTTTGTATGTATAATAGTAAAGTATTTTATGGTATGCACAAATTATATTGTACGTATCCAGCTGGATGTATTTTTAGGTACTATAAATGGATTTATGTATTATGAACAAATAACGTGATTATTAGTCACACTGGTATGTGACCAGACACATGAGGTTTCTAACGAAGTTTCCATCCATCTACTTTCTGTGTATTGTAAGTCTTGCTCACTTTGTTTTGCCCTGATAAGTGTGCGCGAAAGTGCGCGGGCTACCTTGTGTTCCCTTTTTCCCTTTGGCTGTCAGCATACATACGAAGAACACACACACACACACACACACACACACACACACACACACACACACACACACACACTCTCTATAGACAAATAGATAGATAGACACACACACACACACACGCACACACACACACTCTATAGACATATAGATAGATACACACACACACACACACACACACACACACACACACACACACTATATATATATATATATATATATATATAGAGAGAGAGAGAGAGAGAGAGAGAGAGAGAGAGAGAGAGAGAGAGAGAGAGAGAGAGTCAGATAGATAGAATTATAATACTGAAATTTCCTATGTTTTAAATTTAGTTTCTCTCACGAATGTTTATACGTCACCTGCACAATGCCCACAATGTGCTGAGTTTTCCTCCCCTTCTTCGTTTGAATAAAGTCATCAAATTCTTCAAGGCTGAACCCAAGAACCACATACCTGCAGGAGCACAGGATTATCATGACTAGAGAGGACACTGGGTGACTGATTATAACTCCTTCAGAGTAATGATGCCTTTCCAGTTTCATTCTCACTAGCGTCATACAAAATTATTTAACTTGAGAATTTTATACTAAGGGAAGTTTGCTGTCTTTTTCACAAGCTGAGAAAACTGTCTGTTTATTGGCGGGTATTAATTATAAACAGATGGAAGATGAAGCCTTCAGTAAATCGTTTAGTATTACATTAGTAAAGTGGATATTAGGAGTTGTAAACTGAGTTTTCCACTTACTTGCCATAGTAGTCCCAGGCTCTGAGGTGGCTATCACCGAAGGCCAGCAGAGGTTGAGGGTTGTGGAGAAGAAAGAGATAGGCTCGACAAAGCTCACCACTCCACAGGGCTTTCAATAGGTCGTCTGCTTCTCGCACCAACAGCAACTAGAAAATAAAGTAACAGACTTACTATTAAATAAGTGTATGAGAAACCGAGATTCAGAGATTTATGTGGGTAGGGAACAAACAAGGAATCCAGTTGATTGGGTTAAATGTGGACGGAGCACACTACAGGTGTTTGGAAACTTTTTCTTGTTTTTTTTTTCTTTTTAACGAGATACTCAACTAATTCACTATAGGACAGTTGCTGAAAGAAATAAAACACAAGATATGTGCAGGTTAAACATGTGAGACCTTTCCAGGATTTTGAAGGAGAATTATATGTGAATGAGTGACAATTCCACTTTACTGGGCATGCTGTTAATGGTCATCCAACATTCTTGCTTTGTTTTCTGTATCCAGCAAACATCATCCCATCTTTGGGAGGGAAGGACTCCGAAGGAGGGTCATCATGGTGATGAACCATGATGGCACTCATTAGTGATAAGGATGGCAGTTAATCAGAGAAGACAACTGATCGTTGCGCGCTCACACACACACACACACACACACACACACACACACACACACACACACACACACACACACACACACACACACACACAATATCTATCTATCTATCTATCTATCTACTGTGTGTGTGTATATATATATATATATATATATATATATATATATATATATATATATATATATATATATATATATATATATATATATATATATATATATATATGTTTGTGTGTGTGTGTGTGTGTATGTATGTATACAGGGTGTTCCAGAAATATGTGCCGAAAATCAGGGGATGTATTCCTGACACATAATTGAATGTAAATTACTAAATGACCATATTTTCAATTCTCAATAGTTTTCGAGTTACAGCACCTGAGAGGTCTGCCAGGAATGTATTTAAATCCAGGGATTGTACAAAATGTCTTAGACAGATGTGAAATTACTTAACGACCATAAAGTAATAAGGCACACAGCAAAGTTGACAAGTTTGTCAGGAATGTGCCGAAAGCTGTAGAGTGTACAGTATGTGATAGGCTGTACATAAGTTAGTAATAAGAATCGTAATGATACGTTCGTGTGTGCAGTATCAGATAGTGTTATCACTCTTTACGTGGTAACATGCCATAAACGACAAAGGTGTTGTTGGGTGGTTGAGTGGGGATGGTGTATGAGGAAGGAAGGGAGGCGGTGGCGAAGCAGGAAGGTGATGTCGAGGGGTAGTGGAAGGACGGGTATTCACTCACCCACCAACACCCATCTACCAGAGATCGAGAGCTGAACGTGTGGATCAATCAGTTTTAGAGAACCACGTGCAAGCAGACATGGAGCAATACTGCAATGGTGACTATGCAGATATGCACCTGACACTGGGTGAAGCTAGGGGTAATGCTGCGGCAGCATTACGGCTGTACAGGGAACGTTATCCGAACCGCAGAGTGCCACACTGGCGAACATTTCTCGCAGTTGATCGTTGTATACGTGAGACTGGTACCGTTCGTCAACGTGCAATTCCGGGTGACAGAGGACGACCACGGGACATTCACATGGACAACATGGAGGACCGGATAATACAAATGATTGAGGATGATCCTGAAATAAGTACTCGACAGATTGCTCATGCTCTGCAGCTGCCAGTGGTGACAGTGTGGCGGACTCTACATCAACATCATCTACATCCATACCACCATCAGAAAGTACAAGTTTTAACTGATGTGGACTATCTTCCAAGGATGCAGTTTTGCCAGTGACTGTTAAGGAGGCATGCTGAAAACTGTCAATTTCCAGCACTTGTGCTATTTACTGATGAGGCAACATTCGGTAGAGATGGCACCATTAATTTACATAACCGGCATACTTGGTCTGGTGACAACCCACATGTACTGGCTCGACGAGATCATCAGGTACGATTTAAAATCAATGTATGGGCAGGCATCATTGGTGACCATCTGATTGGTCCATACCTTCTACCCCAGCGGCTGAATGGTGCAACATACAGACGTTTTCTTGAGGACACACTACCACCGCTGCTGGAGGATGTGCCCATTGGAATACGGAGAAGGATGTGGTTTCAGGATGATGGTGCTCCGGCCCATTTTTGGCATATTACAAGGGATTACTTAAATGATGTGTTTCCTGGACGATGGATTGGGCGAGGCGGCCCAGTGTCATGGCCACCTCGGTCTCCTGACATCACTCCCCTGGACTTCTACCTGTGGGGACACATTAAAAGCGAAGTGTACGCTACAGACGTTCCAAACCGTGAGGAACTGTGGCGCCGTGTGGAGGACAGTGCGGCACGTGTACGAAACAATCCTGGGGTCTTCGAACATATGCGTCAGTCACTTCTGTGACGGGCTGCAGCGTGTATCGAGCAAGGAGGGCGGAATGTTGAACATTTACTGTAAATGTTATTGTCATACTGGAAATACTGTTTTATTTTGTTAATACATCACGTTGTCCTTGGTAAATGTTTCATTTACGAGCAATTCCCGGAGTCAAAAACATTCAAGCAGACCTGTTAGGTGCTGTAACTCGAAAACTATTGAGATTTGCTAATATGGTCATTTAGTAATTTACATTCAATTATGTGTCAGGAATACATCCCCTGATTTTCGGCACATATTTCTGGAACACCCTGTATTTCATTCATTCATTCATCATCCAATCCTACATTGCCCCATGAGGAATGTGGGAGCCAGGGGCTAGGCAAGTTGGTCCTGACATTTAAGATGAGAGTGACCAGCCTCACTCATCCCTCAGTGGCATTACATGAACAATAAACCCCAACCATCCCTTGGATATAAACCGACACAGGTTCAATCCGATTAAAGCTCCGTAATTACCCACTAGACCACAAGGCGCCAAAATATGGTTATATGGTTACCACCCAGCATTGTAAATGGTTTCCTGGTGTACAGGAAACCATTTGGCTTGTCACTCGGTGTTGAGTCACCCACAGGCAGAAGGAAAAGGAAAGGATGAAGGAAAGAAAGACAGAAGAGGGAGCGTAAAGTCACCTGTAGGCAGAAGGAGGAGGAAAGAATGAAGGAAAGAAGGATATATATATATCATCAGTCGTTTGAGTGTCCACTGCAGGACCGGCGTATCCCAACCGAAGTGGGGACGATACAGATAAAGTATCTCTACCAAGTGGTTTAGGCTGTCTGGTAGTGATTGTATGTAGGGTGAGAAGTGCTTGTAAGTGTGATTATAATGTTGGAATAGCATTGGATGTGTGTGTAGTCTCTGAATCAAGTATAATCGGCCAACGCAAGCCGACTGGGTGCAAGCATACTTTAGTATGAGACACTGGTTCAACAACACCACCCCATATGTCCGCCAAAGAAGTACGTGGCTTGGTGAACACTCCCAAACTTTATTACCCTAGCGGGAAGCGAACCCTCATTCTCCCATGAACGAAAACCCACACTCTACCACTGTACCACAAAGGCTTATATATATATATATATATATATATATATATATATATATATATATATATATATATATATATATATATATATATACACACACACACACACACACGATATCCCCAGTCCTCATTTTGTTCCTTGACATTTTTATTTTTTAATGCTAGGAAGAAGGAACTGAAGGCCATGAGCCCGCATACTGTTCCTTTCAAGAGAAAAAAAAATTACAAGACAGAGCCACATTCAAGATACGATCATTTCGAGATGTCTGGACACACTGCGTTTGAAAGACTGGAGATCATAGCTAGTAGAAAATACAGACAGAGGGAGACAGCTCCAGGGTTGACCTGTTGCTTAAATGAAGGACTGGGAGTAATACTCTACAGAGGGGCGGATAAAACCGTGTATAAAGTCAACAACTGTGCAGAAGTAAAGAAGGAACGGAGTCGGCCTAGCACACCTAATATATAGGAAGCAGATTTTAAGAGAGATGTAATATGATCTTTCCAAGACAAGTCCCGAGTGAATGAAACCCCAAGCATGTTCAAGGATGATGCAGGATTAAGCTGAATATTACATAACGTTAGTGGTTAATCCTGTGGAAGATTTTGTCGGGTTGATGCATTAAAAACAACAAGATTATTTTTACCCCAGTCAGAGATATGAGCCAAGACAGATATTAGGTGTGCCATAGCCTCATCCCTTGTTTGTTGAAGTAACTGCTGAGATGGACGTTGCAGAAACCAAATGGAAAGGTGAAGGGTGTAGTTATGAGCGTTCGAGTGGATAGAGTTAGATGTATAGCTTAGAAGGTCATTGATGAATGAAAAGAAGACAATTGGTGATAGGACAGAGCCCTGAGGAACAACATTGTTGATAGATCTAGGAGAAGAACGATGGCCGTCTACAACAGCAGCTATAGAACGACCAGAAAGGAACCTAGAGATGAAGGCACAGATAGAAGGATAGAAACCGTTAGAGGACACCTTGGAAATTAAAGATTTATACCAGACTTGATCAAAAGCCTTTGAGATGTCAAGTGCAATAGCAAAGTTTTCACCAAAATCCAGAAAGGAGGATGACCAGAAGTCTGAAAGGTAGGTGAGAGGATCGCCAATGAAGCGTCCCTGACGAAACTCTTTCTGACGATCAGAAAGAAGGTTGTGATAGGAAAGATGCTTTAAAATTTTTCTATTAAGAATTGACTCACAAACTTTAGAGATACAGGATGTCAAAGCAGTTGGACGATAGTTAGAGGGTTGGGAATGGTCACCCTTCTTTCGGACTGGCTGAATGAGAGCAAACTTCCAGCAAGAAGGCAAGGTACAAGTTGATACACAAAGGCGAAACTGTTTACCTAGGCAGGGTGAAAGCACAGAAGCACAGTTCTTGAGAACAACATGAGGGACTCCATCAGGCCCATATGCCTTGTTAGTATTGATGCCTGTGATGGCAGAAAATACATTAGCTGAAGAATGTTTAATATCGGCCATGAGGATGTCTGAGGGGGGAAGTGATGGAGGAACAGCACTGGAATCGTCTAAGGTGGAATTGGAAGAGAAGGTCTGAGTGAAGAAATAGCTACAGAACCATCAAAGTAGAAAAGAGGAGGGAAGGGTGATGAAGTAAAGTTGTTAGAAAGGTTGGTGGCAAAGTGCCAGGAGGAGTGGGAAGAATTCGAGTTGGAGAGTTGAGAGAATTTAGTATGGATGAAATTATTTTTAGCAGAACGAACAAACTTAGCATGATTCCAGGCAGAAACATAAAAAGGATGTAATTCAGGGATGGGTTGGCTCTTGTACCTTTTATAGGCCCTCTCCTTGTTGCGGACAGCATTAGAACAAGCATAGTTAAACCAAGGGTTTCTTACATTAGTCAAAGGATATGAGAAGGGAATGTATGCTTCCATGCCCAAGAGAATAACCTCCATAATGCACAAGGCACACTCAGATGGCTCACGGCCATGGAAGCAATAATCATTCCATGGAAAGTCAAAGAAGTACTGCCTGAGGGCCTCCCAATCTGCAGCTCCAAAATGCCACAGACGACTTTTCTTTGCGGGGTCCACAGGCCGTATCAGAGCGATAGGACAGGTTACGTTAATAAGGTTGTGATTGGAGGAGTCCAACTGAGAGGAAAGATTAATAGTGTAAGCAGAAGGATTAGTTGTAAGAAGAGGTCAGGTATGTTGGAACACTCTCCAAGGCGGTCAGGGATAGGGGTAGGGTGCTATACAAGCTGCTATAGGTCATTAAGGTGTCACGAGTCAGTGTGATTATGTAATTGAATAAACTCGTGACATCAACTTTGGTGGGAAACCGCGAATTCTAGTGGAATCCCGGTATTTATCGCTCAGTTTAACCGCTACGTATTCACCCGGTCGGGAGTGTTTTCAGAACAATTTTTCACTGTGTCATAAATGATCGTCTTTGTGCGAGACATTAGCACTTCTGCTGAGTGATTTATTATGGGCGTGTTTCGCTCATTCTAGCCGTTAGCAATGCGGCCATGACACTTGCCTCTTCTCACGATTTGAACTCAGTCAAGATTTGAGCGCCGTGAAAGTAGGTTGGGCCCAGTGCGTAGCAGTGCCGCTCTTGTCCAGTTCCTGAATTTCCACCGAGCGTGATTGGCGAGAGACTTAGTGTGTGCAGTGTCCTTCCAGTAACGATGCCCAGTCATCCACTTTGTCCACTTTTCTGACCAGTACTTTCTTTTCGTATTTTCCTAGGCTTAAGAGTTAGCTTTTGCGTGAGTGAGTGAGTGCGATCTCCTTATTTTGAATTCATTTTGAAATGTAACGTAAATTTATGCCATTGTAATCAATAAATTTAAGTTATTTTTCTTGAGCTTAATGTAATGTAAACTCGTGTTTTATTTACCACATTAAGCTTATTTCACTTATAGCTCCTAGTTTGCATAAACGCTTTGCTATTCATAACTGGTACTTAGAGCAGTCCTTTTGTATTAAGCTTAAAATCCGTTGTGCAACCAGGAGTTAATGCATCAGCAAGAACCTGTTATCATTAATAGCATTAGTTATTGATTGTCAGGGGTGAAGTCACTTTCTCCAGAGGCTAACAGTACTAACAAACAGCAGTTGTGAGGAATTAGTCTCTGCTGTGTACTGTTGAGAAAGTTCATAAATTCTCGTCCTTAGGGAATCGGCGAAGTACGCTGGCATAAAGTAATCATTGCTTGATTTTCACAAGACAATTCATTGTCCTGTTCTCAGTATTATTGAATAAATATCCTTTAATATTGTATATACATAAAAACCCCGTGACAATTGGCGACCTCATTCCAGGATAATAACTCCTAGCTCTAAAGTTATTCACGAGACAATACTCACTCGTTCATACTTAGGTATTTATCATTAAAGTCTATAGGCACTATCTTACTGGTGATTATTAATTCATTTTTATTAATTTACGTAATAGTTGACAGTCAGTTGTTTGTTTAATTTTCTTTCTTTACCAGTTTAATTAGATAAAACTGGTCACCACTAACCTGTGCCTATATTCTTTATTTTTTATTATTGGCATCTCTCTTTGAAAAAAATCAGTCAGTACTGAGTCACTAGTTTATTTAGATTAAGTTAGCATCATGTCTACCAGCATTTATGTACAGAAAGCCAAAGATATGGGGCTTACAGATCCGGAGAAAATTAAGGACTTTGTCCTCTCTCAGTTTAATCAAGAACAGCAATGCGAGAATGATGCTCGTGAAGAGCGTCGAATTCAGTGTGAGGAACGCGAAAAGGAGCGCGAACACGAGTGAAAACAATGTGAACTCGAGTTAGAACACGAGCAAAAACAACGCGAACTCGAGTTAGTACATGAACGAGAACAGCGTGAGGAACAAGAGAGAGAATGTCAATACGAGTTACAACAACGCGAGAGAGAAGGAGAACACGAACGTGCTGAGCGAGAAGCAGGCGAAAAACATGAATTTGAAGTGCTGAAGCTCAAGCGAGATTCCTTGGCTTCAGACACATCTGTTGCAGCTGGTCCAAGCTCCACGAGCGCTGTCCCTGCACATGTTATGGCGACCCCACACATCAAGCTTCCCCCATACAAGGAAGGTGAGCGAATCGAGCCATACATAGCTCGTTTTGAAGACATGGCTGAACTTTACCAGCTGGATGATGCAGCTAAGCGGCTTCAGTTTCTTAGCCTGTTTAAGGGCCCTGCCCTCGATATTCTTCACAGAATTCGTGGAGACAATCTCACGTATGAGATGATGAAGGCCGCACTCGTCAAAGCGTACGGTCTCACAGTCAACGATGCCAAGAGTCAGTTCATGAGGGTGCATTTACAGGATAGAGACTGCCGTTCAGTTTCTTGACCGGCTTACTGCTTACTTAGATGAGTGGATGGAGAAAGATGAAACTCCTTCCACGCGTGAGAGGATAATTGACCTTATGCTGTGCACGCAGCTAGAAAAGTTGTGGCTTACTGAACTTATGGCTTAGCTTAAGAGCTGCCAGGTAAGAGATGCTAGCCAAATGGTGAAGAAGGCTCAAGCATTTTTTACTGCATACGGGTATCAAACTCACAAGCATCATACCTGGAACAGGAAACCTGTTAAATCTGGGAAACCGTCTGAGACTGAACTCCAGCAACAAGGCCGTTCTCAGAATAATGGCCAAGGTCCAAAACCGCAGAGGAAGGACCAGGGGTAAAACACTCAGAAGCCTGACTGGAAGCGGTACAACAAGTACCCTAACCAGCAGCAGTATCAGCCACACAACCGACCGACAGGACAAACCTTTTCACCACAAGCCCCAGTGTATAGGAGGCAGGAAGCGAACTCAGCCTTCATTCCTCAGCAGCAGCAAGGTGGTGTCATCCCTCGCAGTACGGATACTCCCCCACAGTTCTCTAGTCCCACAGCGACAGTGAACCCCCCTCCACAGATGGCCAATGTTCCATCTCCCCAGGCAGTGAGTATGACCCCTCAAGTTTCTAGTTCATAGGGCACCATGTTTGCCGCATCATTTATTCAGCAGCCTAATCAGTGGCTAGCTGCTTCCTTCACAGGCCCTCCCACAGGTGACAGTGCTTTCCTTGTTTGGCCAGGGTTTGTGGGAGACATTCCTGTGAAGGTCCTGAGAGACAATGGGTCCTCAGGTTGCTCTGTCAGGCAGAGTCTAGTTCGGCCTGAGGAGTACACAGGTCAACAGATCCAAACTAACCTTATTGATGGATCAGTGAGATTGTTCCCTCATCTCCATTTTACACTGGTACGACACTTGCAGTTGTCATGCCAGAACCTTTATTTGACGTAATGATAGGCAATATTTCCAGTGCCAAGTATAGTTGCACCAAAGATGACGCTACTCAGACTTCAGCTACAGTAACACGAGCCATGCCCGAGGCTCCAAACTGTGTCACCCCAGTGACCATTGAATCGCCGCAAGATCTGATGTGTAGCCAAGTTGTTGTTCAAGAACAACAGTCTGACCCGACACTTGCTGCCGTGTGAAAGAAACAAAAGGGTAGAGTGATAAAGTATTCACGGGGAGGTCAAGCCAAGTTTCTTCGCAAACAAGGACGGCTCTACCGTGAGTCACGAACACCCGAGGGCGAGGTTCGACTGCAATTTGTCGTTCCCGCCAAGTACCACAAAGCAGTGTTAGAATGGGGTCATTGTTCAGCCTCAGGAGGTCACATGGGCAAAGGAAGACCCAGGGCCGTATCCGAGCTGACCTTTTCTGGCCAGGGATAGGACAAGAAATAGATAGTTTTGTCCATTCCTGCAATGTGTGTCCATGTACCACTAATCAGGGACATGTCCTTCCTGCGCCATTTGAAACCACACCCGTAATCTCTGAGTCAGTTGAGAGACAGGGCAGTGGTGAAGTGGGTGCAGACCTGACGTCTCGCCCATTGGCCACACAGGACACAGTATGTCCAGGGCCTCTACATACATATGTACTGTAAGTTAAGGGGGAAGTTCGAGAACCCCGCAGAGACAGTCCGAGGCTGTGTATGAATTACCTTGTGGAATGTCTCAAGCTGTGGGCCTCTCAGAGGATTCTCAGAGAATGCACATTATCCACATGAGTGTTCACACCCACGGTGGGTGTTAAAACATGACCTGCCCGAGATTGAATAGGGATTCTCAGCTTCCTAATGTTAATCTTAAGTGTTTAACCAGTAAACCAGGTTCCATTAGCGAATTGCAGCGTTTGATGTCCTGCACAGATGCCCAGTCTTTTCGCTCATGACCACGTTCCCTGGTTAATTTAGCGAATTGCTGTGTTTGATGTCCTGCACAAACACCCAGTCCTTTTGCTAATTAAGATTAGGGTTTAACCAGCAAACTGGGTCAGCGTTTGATGTCCCACAGAAACGCCTTGACTACGTTTACTGGTTAATAATGTAAATAGTGTACTTTTTGTAACATAAGTACTGATTGCTAGGCAGAGAGAGAGAAATGACACTTTTGATGCTCCACCTTGATTGTTTTCACAGGTGCAGCTGGTGGGTGCAGCATTATCGTGCAGATCAGCTGGTCGTCCCTGTCGCATGCTGCCGCCCCTTCTCTTCTGCCTCATCGTCATTATTTACTATAAATTTGTATTACATGATTTTACACGTAGGTACAGTTACACCACAACTGTCACACCTACACCGTGTATCGTCAGGACTCCATATTATAAATACAAATCATAATAGATAGATGGATATATAGATAGACAGACAGATAGAAGCAGCAAGATAGGTATTGAGTCTGCGAGAATCGAGCAGTGCTAAACATGCTTACACACTAATGGTTGATAGGCACACGACAGCGCCTTGTGACCATACACGCACATTCACACATACTCACACACAGGCTTCTAGAACATATCAACAACAGTGTAACATACGTGACACGACCCCTGCTACACCAGAATTTAGGAAGCAGAGCTCAGAAGGAGACAGGCCATAGAACTGACAGGTAGTAGGGAGAAGGAGGCTAGCAACATGGGGGAAAGGGTGGGAGAGAGAGAGAGAGAGAGAGCGAGACAGGGAGGTTAGCTCGCGGGACTCTATACTTTACTCGTGTGTGAGAGACTTTGTTAATATTTCCAAGACAAATAAAAATAGTCCCATCCTCATCTTTACTCTCCTGTCATTGCATGACAAAAAGGAATGAAGATTATCTACTTATAAAACTACTCAAGTATAACAACCACTCGTCCATGAGTATAGTATATGAATAACTGATCTACAAAACTTCACTACAAGAAGATACAAAGTTATTGTAACATATGACGGCAGCAAACATACGAACCTCGTCTACGAATCTACAGTGAATTTCTACAAAATACAAGCTACAAGCATACGAGTCTACAAGCCTACCAGCCTACAAGTCTACAAGCCTATGAGTCTACAAGCCTACGAGTCTACGAGTGTACAGTTGATTCTGGATCATCAAGATTTAAAAAAAAAAAAAAAACTCTTACAACCAACAACTCACAACCAGCTCCTGACAGTATTCTCTCCAACCCCACCTCCGTCTCCCTGATCATCACGCTGATTTAGAGGTGAAGAGGTCACAGGATGCCTTGCCAGTAGTTTAACAAAATATTGATACAAACAATCTTCCAATTTCTACGGCGAACCAACGAACTACAACAATCTACGATCAACTACAAGTAACAACTCTACGAGTCGTCTGAATAATCTTCTAGACACACCTACAATTAGCGGCAGTCTTCATTCCACAACGAGTAAATCACAATTGAAAGGGACCGAGAATACATCGAGAAAGAAAAACAAAACAAACAAACGAAGAGTGAGACACGACTCACAACTCACAACCATCTGACCTCACCCTCCTCTCTCCTACCATCCCCCAACTTCCTCCACTGACGCAGGAGTGAAGAGGTCAAGACGACGCGGCAAATACCAAGCCCATGTTCACAACTCATCTTACTCACTCATCTTCACTCAATTACTCATCGCTACTCAGTTACTCATCACAGCTACCAGTGTGGGAAGTCGATGTCACCATACGTTTTTGCTAAGACGACAACACGTCAATCAACTCGTGAAGGACAACGCTATCACCACGTGCAACACCACTCACACCATTTCCACCATGGTAAAAATTAGTGAGTTACATAGTTACTTCATTCATACGATACACAGTGATAGACAACACATTTTGCACAAACATATAAAACCTGCTGTATAATTACAACTTAAATACATATACCTACTTCAATTATCTTCATAATTCAATCATTAAATACTTGCACCAACAATAAATATTCTACACTGTATATAGTCATTCATTTATTATAGCATTTATTTACTACCAACGAGTGTTACCATTTATACTTACATAAAATACGTGTTTCATACATCCAGCTATACATTATTACATCTACAAAGTAATAAAGAAAATATACCATCACAGTTACTCAGTGAGCGATTAAAAGAACTGTATTAAACATTTATTAATTAAAGCTACCTAGTGGAAACAGATAAATTAAGTTACAAGAAAAAAAAAAATGGCCAACACAAATGACGTTAGCAAGAATGAACATCTTCCACACAATCGTGAAGACAAAGATTTCCACACAGTGCTGACCCATGTATTGCCCACGATAGGTACAGGTGAACAACATGTCATTGTATATAGTTAATACTGTATATAGTATATATATATTTTTTATATAAAATAACAAAATATGGGGCTATATAATATCATTTTCAGTGATATCTGTGCATTATAAACTAAACCTTAAAAAAGGGTCCCAAGGGAATTAACCAGCAATTATGCAACCATGAACAACACAGAAAAAGCGTAGACAAACGAAGAAAAACAAACTATAGAAAATCAATACATACAAAAAAAAAAAAAAAAAGAAATAGAGTAAGATCACATAACAAACAAATGAAAATAAACGTAAGTGTTACTACAAATGCCAAAATACCACATAAACTCCTTCTATAAGTGAAACAAAAAGCAAATTAGTGTTCTCTACAAGCAAGTGGCATGGCACATCATCACATAAACTCCTATAATCGAAACAAAATGATAATTAGTGTTCTCCACAAGCAAGTGGCATGGCACATCATGATATAAACTCCTTCTATAAGTGAAACAAAAAGCAAATTGATGTCTCCACGAGCTATTGGCATGGCACATCATCAGTATCATCGACCGCAGCATGACCGGATTCAAAGTGTCAGGACTGCAATTATTACAATTATGTAACTACAAACGATATGTAACAATTATGTAACGACAAAAGATTGCATTACATAACACTTCCTACAATTACCAGTATGTAATGACAAACAATATGTAACAATTATTTAACAGTTGCATTAACAAGATGTAACTTTTAATTAACTTTAACTACAGTTATAAGGCCAACACAATTATGTAACAGTTGCATTAACAAAATGTAACTACAATTATAAGGCCAGCACAATTATGTATTACTCCAATATTATGTAACAATATTACAATTATTACTACAATGTTACTGCAATATTATGTAACAAGTCACACAATAACCATATTGTATTTGTTCAATAATGTATACAACTTGTTTAACCCACCACATCCCGTCGACGTATGGGTACGTTGCAACGATTTGCATTTGCCAGTCCCGGCGACGTACCAGTACGTCGTGCAATTGCAAGGTCCCTAATTTGCACAATTTTCAATTTTCGCGCGTGATTTTTCGTATGTATACACGGGACACCTTCCTCTATTCCTCTACAAGATGCCAAGCAGGGACAATGCATTACACCGCATAACCTCCCCCCTCCCCCCTTCACGCCATTGTCTTGGCAAAGGACCTGTTATCAGTGACCTGGCTAGTAAAGATATTCAGGGCCAGAGTGATTCCCCAATCGATGACAATGTGGAGGACAATGTTTACATAGCATTAGAAGAAGAAACAGCCAGAAATAATGATCAGGTAATGTGGCAAAAAAAGGTCAGGTATGGTGATTAGTTAGTGAGTGAAACAATGCTTATAATGCCTTTATTACTGCTTGAAAACCAATATACTCTCATACTACATATACATTCATACCAAGTAAATAAATAAATACCGTTTATGAGTGGATAAAATAGTTACCCTCCCATAGAACTCGTTTTTTTTGGTGCCAGCATGTTAGAAAACCCAGTCAGGTAAGGAGGAACTCCTACCTGGATTCGGTATTTTAAACCTCAGGTGAGTGATTTCTCTATGAATTTTCAATGTTTCTCGCCAAAGGCGAAGGTTTTAGCCAGAAATTTTTTTTTCAAAAATACCTCGGGACTGGGGGATGTCGGAGGTGCGGAAAACCTCGGGACATGACGGGTTAACATATAATATTACTGAACCATTACAATATTAACATGAATATTATATGTATACAATATTATAATCAATATTATGTACTAATAGATTAACATATGTCAATAATAATTACTGTCAGAGGACCTCCAGCGTGTGACCGAGCAGTGCTAGGACTCCATATTATAATTACAAATCATAATAGATAGATAGATAGATTGACAGACAGATAGGAGGAGCAAGATAGGTATTGTGTCTGAGAGAATTGAGCATTGCTAAACATGCTTACACACTCTAATGCTTGATAGGCACACGACAGCGACTAGTGACCATACACACACATACACACATACACACACACAGGCTTCTAGAACATTTCAACAACAGTGTAACACACGTGACACGACCCCTGCTACACAAGAATTTAGGGAGCAGAACTCAGAAGGAGACAGGCCATAGAACTGACAGGTAGTAGGGAGAAGGTGGCTAGCAACATTGGCAAGAGGGTGGAAGAGAGAGAGAGAGAGAGGGAGGTTAACTCGCGGGGCTCTATACTTCACTCATGTGTGAGAGACTTTGTTAATATTTCCAAGACAAATAAAAAGAGTCCCAAATTCATCTTTACCTCTCCTGTCATTGCATGACAAAAAGGAACGAAGATTATCTACTTACAAAACTACTCAAGTATAACAACCGCTCGTCCACAAGTACAGTATATGTATAACTGATCTACAAAACTTCACTACAAAAAGATACAAAATTATTGTAAGATATTACATACATCACACTACATACCAATTAGTTGTTAATGTAAATGTAGCAAACTTTTCACTCAGTTTGACCTGAGTACAGGATTTTTCACCGTCATCACGGAGTTTTTCCCTCAAGCTTGCTTCTGTTAACGTAAATACGAGGTTTGATCACTCACTGGCGACTGTGTCTTTCTCCTGTACCAGGAGAGAACACACACACCACAGTGTGAATCTTGTGTGACTGAGTTAGGATTTATATGTATGTATATTGAATTTTTTTTTCTGAAGAAAAAATTATTTTTTATAGGGCGTAATATCACGAGTCGGCGCGATTATGTAATTGAATAAACTCGTGACATCAACTTTGGTGGGAAACCGCGAATTCTAGTGGAATCCCAGTATTTATCGCTCAGTTTAACCGCTACATATTCACCCGGTCGGGAGTGTTTTCAGAACAATTTTTCACTGTGTCATAAATGATCGTCTTTGTGCGAGACATTAGCACTTCCGCTGAGCGATTTATTATGGGTGTGTTTCGCTCATTCTAGCTGTTAGCAATGCGGCCACGACACTCGTCTCTTTCTCACGATTTGAACTCAGTCAAGATATGAGCGCTGTGAAAGCAGGTTGGGCCCAATGCGTAGCAGTGCCGCTGTTGTCCAGTTCCTGAATTTCCATGTAGTGTGATTGGCGAGAGACTTAGCATGTGCAGTGTCCTTCCAGTAACGACGCCCAGTCATCTGCTTTGTCCACTTTTCTGACCAGTATTTTCTTTTCGTATTTTCCTAGGCTTAACCCGCCCCGTCCCGTCGACGTATGGGTACGTTGCAACATTTTGCATTTGCCAGTCCCGGCGACGTACTGGTACGTCGTTCAATTGCAAGGTCCCTAATTTGCACAATTTTCAATTTTTTGTACATATACACGGGACACCTTCCTCTATTCCTCTTCAAGATGCCAAGCAGGGACAATGCCTTACACGGCATAATCTCCCCCCTCCCCCCCTCATGCCATTGTCTCGGCAATTCACCTATTACCAGTGACCTGGCCAGTAAAGACATTCAGGGCCAGAGTGATTCCCCAATCGATGACAATGTGGAGGACAAAGTTTACATAGCATTAGAGGAAGAAACAGTCAGAAATAATGATCAGGTAATGTGGCAAAAGAAGGTCAGGTATGGTGATGAGATAGTGAGTGAAACAATGCTTATAATGCCTATATTACTGTTTGAAAACCAATATACTCTCGTACTACATATAAATTCGTACCAAGTAAATAAATAAATACCGTTTATGAGTGGTGTGAAATAGTTACCCTCCCATAAAACTCGTTTTCTTTGGTGCCAACCTGTTAGAAAACCCAGTCAGGTAAGGAGGTACTGGTACCTGGATTGAGTATTTTAAACCTCAGGTGAGCGATTTCTCTATGAATTTTCGGTGTTTCTCAACAAAAGCGGAGGTTTTAGCCAAATTTTTTTTTTTCGAAACTACCTCGGGATCGGGGGGTGTCAGAGGTGCGAAATAGCTCGGGACGTGACGGGTTAAGAGTTAGCTTTTGAGTGAGCGAGTGAGTGCGATCTCCTTATTTTGAATTCATTTTGAAATGTAACGTAAATTTATTCCTTTGTAATCAATAAATTAAACAGTTCTTTTTCTTGAGCTTCATGTAATGTAAACTCGTGTTTTATTTACCATATTAAGCTTATTTCACTTATAGCTCCTACTTTTGCATAAATGCTTTGCTATTCATAACTGGTACTTAGGGCAGTCCTTTTGTATTAAGCTTAAAATCCATTGTGCAACCAGGAGTTAATGCATCAGCAAGAACCTGTTATCATTAATAGCATTAGTTATTGATTGTTAGGGGTGAAGTCACTTTCTCCAGAGGCTAACAGTACTAACAAACAGCAATTTTGAGGAATTAGTCTCTGCTGTGTACTGTTGAGAAAGTTCATAAATTCTCGTCCTTAGAGAATTGATGAAGTAAGTTGGCATAAAGTAGTCATTGCTTGATTTTCACAGGACAGTTCATTGTTCTGTTCTCAGTATTATTAAATAAATATCCTTTAATATTGTATATACCTTAAAAACCCCGTGACATAAGGATAGAAAAGATGTAGGGTTGTTCACCAGTTGGATCAGTGAAAGGAGAGGAGAGCCAAAAGTGGTGGTGAACATTGAAATCTCCTGGAATGATGATTTCAGAGAATGGAGAAATGGATAGAATGTGTTCCATTATTGAAGTAAGTTAGTCGAAGTATTTTTCATTGTCAGTAGAATTAGGAAATAAGTAGACAGCGCATATATATTTAGTCAGAGAATGACAAGAAAGCCTAAGCCAGAGAGTGGAGAATTCAGAAGAATCAAGTTTAGGAACACGAGAGCAAGATAAATCGTAGCTTACATATACATAACATTCACCTTTGGCTTTGAGATGAGTATAGAGAAAGTAGGAGGAAAAAGAAAAGGGTTTGCTGTCATATGCCTCAGACAGCTGAGTCTCTGTCAAGAAGAGAAGGTGAGGTTTAGAGGAGGAGCGGTGGTGTTCGACAGAGGGAAAGTTAGAGGAACGGGCGCCAATGTTGCAGAAATGAAGAAGTGAGTCAGACAGTGGTTCCAGGCATCTCTCGGAGTCGTCACCGGGATATATAGATATATATACAGTACAGCATATATTCACATCTATTTATCTATCTATCTATATCTATGTCAATATCTATCTATCTATCTAGAGAGATAGACTGATAGAAAGATAGATGGATTAATAGATAGGTAGATTGATAAATATAATGTGTGTGTGTGTGTGTGTGTGTGTGTGTGTGTGTGTGTGTGTGTGTAGGTTGATAAATAATCATAATCACTGACAGTTGACACTCTACCTACCTAAAGTCAGAGGCGTTTATCCCGACACACACACACACACACACACACACACACACACACACAGAAATGCCTCCTTATCACCTCTCCATCTTTAGTCTCCCGGTCTCTCTCGTCTTCTTCCAACACCTCGCCCACACTCTCTCGCATAGTCAGTTTCTCATTCTCCATTTTCTCCATATAACTAAACCATCTCACAGTGTTTCTCATACTTCCCAGCACATCCACATGAATACAACAACTCTTCTTAAATGCCGCATTTGACTGTTTGTCATCATTATATATTATATGGATCCTTCTGTTATGTTCATTCAGCAACTGTCCTGTTCACCACCTATTATTAATCGAAAGGGAAAGCTCTTTGTGACATACTGTTTAGGAGAACAACACAAATTTGAATGTCATGAACATAAATTACAGTTAAAAAAATCTTCCGTACATCAGAATCATAAGCTTTATAATGACTGGACTTTACATAGTAATGACGACTGGGATTTGTCTTTTATTTTTATAGCATGCAAAATTCAGTATCACACACACACACACACACACACACACACACACACACACACACACACACACACACACAGTTTTATTACAGAAGAAGATTCATGTGCCTAACTCTTCTTTTCATAAAGACCAGCACACACAAAAAATTTTTTGCCCTGCAGAGTATTGTTCAACTGGTAGTAGTTTCCTTTTGACTATGGGAGACGATATTACTCACCATATTGGGTTCTAATAATGTTAAATCCTACCTGATGAGTTTTATGAGTGATAAGCACTACTATAGATTACTACAGCTACCGGAACATAGACGAACATAGATATAGGAAGCCCGTCCTTCCTATATATTTAAATAAGTTAAAATAAATAAACTTCGAGCTTACCTGTCTCGGGTGAGGTAAAGAATCAAGTATTTTTATGAGTGAAGACGTCAAGTATAGATAATCCACAGCAAACACCAGTGAGCACTGGGCGATGTCACCCCGAAGCACCCACTCCAGCAAAGCACCCAGCCACACCCTCTCCTTTTCCGCAACATCCGCCAGATCATCCATTTTCACCACCGCCAATAATTTGCTCCTTGGGTCAAGAAAAATTTAATCATTATATTATCTTCATCAAAACAATTGTTCCAGTCTTCACGCGCTGGTGTCACTGGAACTGTGATTCACTGCATCTTTGGGATGAATAATTAGAGCAAAGAGACCCTAATTAAATACTTTAATTCCCTCCCCATCTGGCCAACTATTTTGTGAGTGAGAAAGAGTGTTAACCAATAGTCTATCTGTCTATTGCCAGACTCCTTAATCCCGTAAGAGGTGGCCACAAACAAAACGTCTCCATGTCGCCCTGTCCCACGCCATGTTACTGCCCTTCTCCCAGCTCACCCCCTCCCTCTCATGTACCTCTCCATTTCATCCCTCCATCTCATCCTTGGCCTCCCTCTCCCTCTCCCCCCCTCCACATCACTCACAAACACTCTTCTAATCAGTCTCTCGCTCCCCATCCTCTCGACATGGACAAACCACCTCAATGTGTTTCTTCTAACGCTTCCTATCACATCCATATCCACACCACAATGATCCTTCAATTCCGTATTTGTCAATCTGTCTCTCCAGGTGGCTCCACACGCTCCTCTCAAGTAACTCATTTCCACTGCTCTCACTCTTGACTTGTGTCTCTCCAGCAAGTTTCAAGCTTCACTTCCCTATGTTAGAGTTGGTATCACAATACTGTTATGCAATAACTTTTTCACTTCCATGTTCATTTCCCTGTTTCCTATCATTGCTTTCACAGAACCAGCAACCTTTCTTCCCTCTTGCACTTCTGTGACTCTCGATTCTTGTAGTAGGAGTTAAAGATGAATACAGGGATTTGATCTAAATTTATTATCTTCAGAGAAAATCTAAGTTGAGCAGGGTATGTCTTACAGAGACTTAATATACTAAGTAAGTCTAGTTGGGCCCCTCTTCTTGTTCACTATCTCCACTACCCGTCGGTTCTATAGCTAGCCTCCTTCTGAGGTCTGCTTCCTAAATTCTGGTGTAGCAGTGGTCGTGTCACGTGTGTTACACTGATGTTGGAATGTTCTAGAAGCCTGTGTGTATGTGTGTGTATGGTCACTAGGCGCTGTTGTGTGCCTATAAAGCATTCCTTGAGTTAGAGTGTGTAAGCATGTTTAGCATTGCTCGATTCTCACAGACACAATACCTTCTCATCATCTGACTTGCTGCTTCTATCTGTCTGTCTATCCATCTATTTATCTATCTATCTATTATGATTTGTAATTATAAAATGGAGTCCTGACACTTCCATCGTTACTCATCACATTACCCAAGAACTTAAACGCAACCACATTTTCCATTTCCTCCTGATCCAACCTCACTGTACATTCGGTGACTTCATTTCTCACGAAGACTATTACTTTACTCCTTCCTACAATTACTTTTAGATTCCTTTTCTTACACACTCTCCCACACTCATTCACTAAAACTTGCAGTTCCCTTTCGTCTTAACAACACAGTATCATCTGCAAACAACAGTACAGGGAGTTTCCACACACTGCCCTCTTTCATTAGGGCCGCTTCAACATCCACTGCTCTACCTTGCATCTCTTTTAAAACAACATATAAAGATTGAACAACCGCAGAGACATAATACATCCTTGTTTCAATTCAAATATTAAATAGAAAAATTCACTCAGTTCACTGTTCATACGCACTGCAGCCTTAACACCCTCATACATATTTTTCACGGCATTCAACGACTTCCAATTTACTCCATATATTCTTAATACTTTCCACATTCCTTATCTATCCACCCTGTCATATGCTTTCTCCAAAACCATGAGGGCCACATACAACTTCTTTCCCTTCTCTAGAAACTTTTCCACTGAAGACCTAAGAATGAATATCTTGATCTACACAACCTCTTCCCTTCCTAAAACCTTTCTGTTCTTCTCCAACTAATTCCTCTGTTATTTCCCCAACTTTGCCAATAAGTATCCTACCATATACTTTTCCTATTACACAAAAAAAAACAAATGTCCCCGTGATTACTGCAATCTTTTATTTTTCACCATTTCCTTTGTACAGGGGAATAATTATACCTGACTTCCAATCATCCGGGACTTTACCTTCCTTCCAGGCCAATTTGCACATCTTCCACATTCATTCTACTCCCTATCTCTCCTCCATTCTTCAGAATCTTACCACACACTCCATCAATTCCTGGGGCTTTCCCAGTTTTGACTTTCTTCACTGCTTCCACAACTTCCATCCTACTGATTTCTTCGTCTCTTCTCACATCCCTCCTTCTCCCAGCCATTCTCCAACCACTTATACTCGCATTACTTTCATTCTCTATGTTTAACAGTTTCTTTAAGTGCTCTCTCCAACTGCTCACTTTTTCTCACTTCATCACTGGTAATATACCATTTTTATCTTTCTATTCCCGACTAGCTTCTTTAACACCCTGTCTGACTCTCTTTACCTCTTTCCAGAACATTTCCTTACATTTCTATCACCGTACACTGAAATTCTTCCAAAATTCCTCGTCCTCTCACTTCTTACTCAATCTTACAAATATTTTCACCTCTCCCTTCCTCTCTATATATAACTCTCTCTGCTGTCTCTCAGCTTCCTTCACACCTCTGATTCTCATCCACTCACTATATGCTTTCATCTTTTGTGCCACAGCTTATCTCACCTCTTCATTCCACCATGATGTTCCTTGCACCCTCTTTCGTCTTCTCTTCACCTCACACATCACCTCACATGCTGCACACATTTCTCCTGCAAATATCTTGCACACACCTTCCACCTTCCCCATCTTGTCCAAATCATATTTACCCAATTGCTCCTCCACTTCTTTCTCATATATTCTGCCTATTGTCCATCTTCTTGTATCCTTTCCAACCTCATTGTAACTACTCCTTCCTGTCCTTCTCTTAATCTATTCCTCCACTTCATTTCAACCTTGACTTTCACCACCACTAGGTGGTGGTCAGAAAGTTCACTCCAACCTCTAGATGCTCTTGCGTCCATTACACACCTCCTTATTCTGTCATCCACATTCACATAATCAGTCATTAGTTTCCGTTCATTCAGTTCACCACCCACCCTTCTCATCACTCGCCATGTATACCTGTGGATCATTCTGTGTCTGAAGACGGTACTGGTTATCACCAACCCCCTCTTGGCACAAATGTCCACTAGAGCACTGACATTCTTATCGAGTTCTGCAGGCACACCGCACTCACCAAATGCTCCATCCACCTGCACATTTCCTATTTTTCCATTCATATCTCCAGTTAAAAACACTCTCTCATTGCTTTCAAACTTTTCCATGCACACCTTTACATTTGTCCAGAACTCTTCTTTCACTCTGCTTGCACGATCTTGCGTTGGCGTACACACACACACACACACACACACACACACACACACACACACACACACACACACACACACACACACACAATCGCCTACACATTTGTAGCCCAACTTTCAATCTTACCCACACAGTTCTTGAGCCAACAGATCCATACTCTCTTATATTCTCCTTGCATCTCCTGCAGATAAAAATACACACTCCTTCCCTTGCCCTTTCATTCTCACCCAGTCCCGCACATATACCCCATCCATACTTCCATTTTCTCACAGTCTCACCTTTCCATTTAGTTTCAGTTAATCAACATACAGCACATCCACTTTTACACCCTCAAGCACCTGGACAGTCTCTCTCTCTCTTTCACCTCATCATTTGCACTCCTTACATTCCATGTCACAATCCATACCATGTCCTTTGTTCGGTCCTCAGTCGTCACCTGTTGGTCAGTCCTGGTCCAAGGCTTCTTGTTCGTATTTTTAGTTTGTTGTTTTCCGGGGAGGGGCACTAACCCTTCGTCAAACCACTTGTTGTCACGTAGGAAACACGTGTTGGTTAGTTATAAGGTTACCACCCAGAGTTGTAAATGATATCCTGGTTTACAAGAAACCTATAGACAAGGTATACTTTATTAATTCCAATAATAATGCTAAATTTACCAAATACACGGGTTTTTACTTTCCTTCAGAAAATGGTGATGGAGTGGATACATAATTACTAATAGGTTCACATCTCGATTCAGGTTTATTCACCTCTCATTATCACAGAAATCAAATACTGTATTCTCTTCACCAAACCATTATTCCCATCCAATAATTTCCTACTTGTTCCAGATCTTATACAAAGAAATCTTTTTTCCCCAAGGTCCTCATTATACTCCCCACATGTCGTCAGGCACCTGAATGTCACGACTTATTACTTGAAGAAATTTCCATTACACTATCACATATAAATCACCACTGACTCTATGCTGCTTGTACAATCACTTCCGTAATGACATGAACGAAGATTCATAATAATATCCCCCTTCGTTTTTCACATGACAAATTGTCAACTGGAGTGGTTTGTTTAAACTTTTAACACAGGGGAATAAAAAAGTTTTAAAGAAAATTCCTGATCTCTTCTGCAGAAGAGCGATCCCTATATGAAAATTATATCTTTTGTACCTAACCAAAAAATCTTTTGTACCTAACTTTGGCATCCACTGAGCCTAAACGGGGTATCCTTTATAAACGAAAATGACAACGAAAATGAATGGATTAATCACACACCATACATAACCAACAAAATCTACAGTGAATTTTTTTCTCTTTTAGATAGAACTTAAGCATCCTCTGCAAATCATGTATATTTCAATTTTGATTATTTAAAGAGATAAATAAATTGATTTAGGAAAGATATTAAAAAATCAGAAATATAAATGATATTCCAACAATGATGAAAGATTGTTTAATCCATAACAAAAGTGAGCACTGCAGGAGGTAATCTCTTTTTGCCGAAAACTAAGGAGACGCTATAACGATTCTTAACTTCAATTTACACCTCTCTTCACTATGTGCCTCCATTTCTTTCTCCATACTATTAACCTTTACACCAACGCATGCTAAATCTTGTTTTCCCAGGATTATTATTAATACTGTATTAACTGTGATCTAACCTAACCTAACTTTTTTTTATATAAATAATAGAACAGAGGAAGGAAAAACAAAAGAATAAAAAAAAAAAAATCCATACACCAGGTTACTGGTGTACTCTATTCATAAAAAGACTGCAAAAGTTGGACTTGAACAGCTATATTGAAGTTTATGGGGAAACACCTTTGTGGAAGCGAGTTCCAAAGAGATGCAGTTCGGGGAATTAAAAAATTCTGATAGGCGGAAGTTCTGCAATATGGCAGTGTGACATTCCAGTCATGAGCGCTATCAAATGCCCGTATAGCACAGGGGAAGGCATGGAGAGGTGGCACAAATGTTGTAACTTCGTCTGAACATTTGCCATAAAAGTATCTGTATAATAATGCAAGGGAGGCAACATTCTTTCTCACCTGTACGGGAGGTAGTTTATTTGCCTATGTATAATAGGTAAACCTAACCTACTCCGAACAGAACAACCTTACATGACTTGGACCTTATTGTGAAACAAAAGAAATGTTGTTATCGAGTATACTTCAGAAATCTGTTTCCTCATATCAGGTATATAAGGGTTGTTCTGCAAACTGGCTATGCATTGCCCCAGACATCCCTTCACTGACGGTGTATTCTGAGTCCCTTTCCGTTCACGAATCTCTCCCTCATCCCGAAAAAACATAACTTGTGAAACATCATCCTTTGTCCCATCAGGCCTTCTCTCCACCGACTCCAATCCTTATCTCAGTCTTATTACCAGCCCTACTTAAACTTACTCTTATCACTGACCCTACAGTACCTAAACACCCCCTTATCACCGATCCTACCACAACTCAACCATTGCTTTGTCTTGCTGTCAAGTTACACCCTCCACTTCGGTAGGGGGGGGGGTACTTGCGCAGTATTTTTTAAACGCAGCAAAAGAGGAATCAGAGGCCACTAGCCCGGAATATGATTCCCTCAATAAATAGGTAAATCTGTATTATAATGATCCGATTTCTGTTTTTTGTTTTGTTACCGTAACACAGCACAAACGGTGCAGGTAGTGCAAATTTATCTTAGAGCAAGATACCGTTATAATGGTCCAACTTGAAAAATAAAACAATTTCTAGTCCAATCAGGCCACTGGTTTCCAAGTTTTGATTCATTTCTGAAGATAGGAAGTGCATTGACATCGAGCGGAGGCCGCTGAAGGCAGCCTCTCAGCAAGTAAATATGAAATAAATAAATAAATGAAACAAAAGCATTCTGGGGCCGAATGGTAATCGCCCGCCAAAATTTGTTGTTGGCTAAGGTATAAGTTACTTACAAATGAAATCTGAAGACAGTTTGCAGAACCTTACGGAATTAAGCCACCGTGTTTCACAAAAAGCCAATCCCTATTTTTAAAAAATATGGCAGCTAGCATTCGGTCATCTTTGATCAAATCCTCTTTGTACCAATAGGCTTGTGCACATCCACTTGTATAGTTGCTATTTCTTGAAGGTTGGGTGAAAATTCGTCCTCAACTTTTCGAGATATTTTGGCAAGAACTACATACTCACATACAGACAAAACTACATTTTTTTTTTTTTTTATGCGAGGAAGAAGGAACCAAAAGCCATGAGCTCGCAGTAACAGTTCCCTCCAAGAGAAAAACAAAATACAATAGAGAGCCAAAATCAAGATCCGATCATTTTGAGATGCCTGGACACTGCACTTGAAAGACTGGAGATCATAGGCATCAGGAAATACAGACAGACGGAGACAGTTCCAGAGCTGACCTGTTGTATAAATGAAATACTAGAAGTAACGGTCATCTCTTGCACCAGAGAGTTGGACAGAAAAGGGATGAGAGCCTGCTGCCAGACGGGTGCCACGCGCCCACCGTAGAGGTGGAAGAATGCAAGCAGACAGCTCAGAGGAGCAGCGACCACTAAAGTAGCAATAGAAAAGAGATAAAGATGCAACAGTGCGGCGAAGAGACAGAGATTGAAGGGAGTCGGTAAGAGGAGGAGAGTCAATGAGACGAAAAGCCCCTGACTCCACCCCACTGAGAAGAGCTGCATGTGGGGAGACTCCCCACACATGAGAGCTGCACTCCACACATGAGCGGATCAATTGTGCAGGGGTAAAGAAAGAGCGGAGTCGGCTCAGCACACCCAATCTCTCGGAAGCAGATTTCACAAGAGACGCAATATGATCTTTCCAAGATAAGTCCCGAGTAAATGAAACCCCAAGCATGTTCAAGGATGATGCAGGACCAAGCTGAATATTATTAAACATTAGTGGGCATACCTGCGGAAGACCCTGTCGGGCTGACAGGTGCAAGAACTGAGTCTTAGATGCATTAAAAACAACCATATTATTTTTACCCCAGTCAGAGATACGAGCCAAGTCAGACATCAGGTGTGCCACAGCCTCATCCCTTGTTTGTTGAAGCAACTGCTGAGATGGGCGCCGCGGGAACCGAATGGGAAGGTGAAGGGTGGAGTCATCAGCGCATGAGTGGACAGGGCCAGATGCACAGCTCAGAAGATCATTGATGAATAAAAGGAAGAGAGTTGGTGATAGGACAGAGCCCCGAGGAACACCACTATTGATAGATCCAGGAGAAGAACGATGGCCGTCCACAACAGCGGCTACAGAACGACCAGAAAGGAAGCCAGCAATGAAGGCACAGATAGAAGGACAGAAACCGCAGGAGGGAAGTTTGGAAATTAAAGATCTATGCCAGACTCGATCGAAAGCCTTTGAGATGTCAAGTGCAATGGCAAAGCCTTCGCCAAAGTCCCGAAAGGAGGATGACCAGGAGTCTGAAAGGTAGGTGAGAAGATCGCCAGTGGAGCGTCCCTGACGGAACCCGTACTGATGATCGGAAAGAAGGTTGTGATAGGAAAGATGCCTCAAAATTTTTCCATTAAGAATCGACTCAAAAACTTTTGAAATACAGGACGCCAAACCAATTGGACGATAGTTGGAGGGTTGGGAGTGGTCACCCTTCCTTGGGACTGGCTGAATGAGAGCAAACCTCCAGCAAGAAGGAAAGGCACAAGTTGACAAACAAAGGCGAAAGAGTCTGCCCAGGCAGGGTGCAAGCACAGAAGCACAGTTCTTGAGAACAACAGGAGGGACCCCACCAGGCCCACATGCCCTGCCAGTACTGAGGCCAGTGATGGCAGAAAACACATCAACTGAAGAAACTTCAATGTCAGCCATCAGGAAGTCAGAGGGGGGAAGTGATGGAGGAACAGCACCGGAATTGTCTAAGGTGGAATTGGAGGAGAAAGTCTGTGCGAAGAGATCTGCTTTATCAGTAGAAGAAATAGCTACAGAACCATCAGAGTAGAAAAGAGGAGGGAAGGATGATGAGGTAAAGTTGTTAGAAAGATTTTTGGCAAGGTGCCAGAAGGAGCGGGAAGTATTCGAGTTGGAGAGTTGAGAGCATTTAATATGGATGAAATTGTTTTTAGTAGAGCGAAGAACAGACTTAGCACGCTTCCAGGCAGAAACTTAAAGATGATGTGATTCAGGGATGGGTTGGCTCTGGTACCTTTTGCTTTGCCTTGCTTAAAACTGGCGATAATAAATGAAAGAGCACTTCATCAGGATCAAGGCTGTGAAAGATAAAGCCCTCCACGATCATGCTGTCCAAACAGTCTCCAAAATCGATATTATATTTCAGGAAGGTTTGGAGCGAAAAGAACGAATGATTATATTTATGTCTAAGAGAACCACACTAATTATGATTCATTTACACAATAAGTTTTAAAGATACTCTTCACAACTGGAATCTGGCCGGACCTAGTTCCCAGATACGACTCAGTTTGCTCGCAAATAATGAGAGATCCTGAAATTCACCACAACATGACCAAAGAGGAAAATTACAACAAACTTCATGACCCACGGGGACAAACTGGTATAACGTATGTCCCTGACTTCAAAGAACGCGAAAATCAAGATCCCCAGACATCAAAGATCGATGAAATCAAAATTCTATGCATCTGCCAGAATAAGTCATGCATGTTATGATGAGAGCGGAAGTGGATCCAACTGGAACAATGCCTGAGGTGATATAAGACCAGACAACCATGGCTGCACTTTTACAAACCAAGTCTTTTATAACTATGCTGAAACGGGGCACTTCTACACCAGCTGTACCGCCTCCTCCTTGTCCTATACAGTCTGTTTAAAGGCAAGACACTTGGTCGTTAGCAAGGGGTGCAAAGTATGAAATGCTGTTATTGAAACAGCAAGATCCCGCCAGGAACCACCCACTGAACCCCCATCCAATGCCCTCCCACAGATTTCTACCAGAAAGATGGGACCCAGCCACCACACAATCTATGCCGAAGCTACTGCTAAACTTAGGTCAGCTGAGTCAGGAACAACCCGTACCCAACAACCGAACATCACTCTGACTGAAACAGATACGTAAAAATGCGACTGTGTGTAGCAGTTGCTGAAACATTTTGGAGAGGAGACAGGAAGCTGATGGCGAGACAGATCGATCACCTTTTCCAAGAAAACGGTCTGTTAACCATCAAAATCCAAATCTTACTTTTCCCAGGACCATCACGGTAATGTCAGCCCCATATACAAGAAAATCGTCATCAAACAATCCATCAACAAAGACCAAACTCCGAGAAAACCCAGGTGAGAAGATCCCAGCAAACAACCCATCATTGGAACGAGACCCCAGAGTCCATCAACGGCATTATCCGAAGATGGCCGAAGTAGACCAGCAGTTCAATAGGCTCCAGCCAGGAAATTATTAGAATATCCACCAGAAATGACCTAAGACATCAATGAAGACCAAAACTAAGATTTAACCCAGAAGATGCGAGAGAAAACTAAGCAAAAGAAGATGAAAAGCTATAGACTTCATTTAAGAAGAACCCAGGCTCTCACAAGACGACTCCCATTCCACAGTACGAATCATCCAAGTTGTCAATCATTGATTAAAATGGAGAGCAAAAGGTCTGAAAGTCAAAAAAGTACCCACGTCCATAGAAGAATATCTATATACCACGCTGAGCATGCTAGCAACAGCAGGGGATACCTCATACCAGTGATCAGGATAAACAAGGACTTGTTCTTCCCCTTCTCAGTGGAGGAAAATTCTAAAAGAAAAAAAAAATTGTGTTATTCCAGAACAGTAGCCGCCACTTCGATGGGCCAACCGCGAGGGACGAACGAGGCATATGTATACTGGCTGCATCAGCATGGATCTCAGTTCATAGGGTATCCTTCGCAATAACCTGGGGGTTGTGCTTAATCTGATTTTCTGTTTAGACAAGTTCGTTTTAAATTATAATGGTGTCGCTTGTTTGATTCGTTTATAAGGGCTCCAACATTAGCATCTATCGAATTTTTCAACTTTCTATTTCCAAGTATGATGTGTGCTAAATACTAGCAGCATGGCTTGGGAATTCTAAATATATATATTTTTATTTCATATAATTTCGTTTTGCTTGGTAAAAAGCTACATAAAATTAGTGACTTTTTTTACTGTTTTGTCGGATTTCCGATAGTTATGAACTTGTCTTATAAAATACTTCATATGAAAACGTGTGTAAAATTGCCTGAAAATCATGATAAGTGAATGTAAAGTACTTGCTGCTCTATTATATATTATATTATACTTGCTGATATGTTATACATTATATTTTACTTGCTGATGTATTACACACACACACACACACACACACACACACACACACACACACACACACATATATATATATATATATATATATATATATATATATATATATATATATATATATATATCATCGTCATCATTATCATCATCCGGACCTCCTTTCCCACCCAAGGGCAGGGTGAAGAGTAGCAGTGTCCAGACAGCACAAAACTTGCCCAATCCAAATATGCCACACTTCCATTCACTCATCATTCAAGCCCCAGGAATCCGGTTACGCCAAAAACATTCACCACATCCTGCAGCTTCACACAAACATATCCGATTGAGTCAATCCAGACGCTGCCATGCTAGGGGTGCCAAAATCCCTGATCATGCAGTCCTCCTCACAACATTCATCGAGCCAGCTCGATCTCTTGTCAGTTCCCTAGCCTCACCGACTTCCAAACCTCTCTTCCTCAAACACTCATCCACAATATCTCTCCACCTTACCTCACCTCCTCCCTCCTTCAAATTCGCTCAGGTATATCTTTTTCACCACTCTGTTGTTATCCATTCTTTCCACTTGACTATACCATCTCAGGACACTCTCTTCGATTCTGGTGTCCACCGACTTCCTCAATCCACACCTTTCACGAATCATATTATTTCGAATCCTATCCTCCCTGTGTACTCCACATACATTCCACAGCAGTTCCATCTCCACTGCTCTTACTCTTGACTTTTCATTTTCATGCCACACCATAGTCTCACACCCATATGTTAAAGTTGGCACTAACACTTCCTCCTGTAAGGCTCGTGCAGCTGGTGATCATGAGTTCACCTACTGCCAGAGTTGTAAAAACTTTGGGAAGCGTTTATCAAGCCACTTGTTACTTTGGCGGACACAAGGGATACTGTGGTTGAACCTGTGTCGCATACTAGTATACTTGCACCCATGTCAGGACTACATATTATAATTACAAATCATAATAGATAGATAGATAAATAGATAGATAGAGAGACAGATAGAAGCAGGGAGTCAGATGATGAGAAGGTATTGTGTCTGCGAGAATCGAGCAATGCTAAACATGCTTACACACTCTTAACGCAAGGAATGCTTGATAGGCACACGACAGCGCCTAGTGACCATACACACACATACACACATACTCACACACAGGCTGCTAGAACTTTCCATCCACGAGGAACACACGTGACACACCCCTGCTACACCAGAATTTAGGAAAGAGAGCTCAGACGGAGGTTAGCCACAGAACAGGCAAGAGAGAAGGAGACAGGCCTTAGAAGAGACAGGTCACAGGGAGAAGGGCTTGGCAACTCGAGAGAGAGCGAGACAGAGAAATAGCTAGCGGGATGGGACTCTATACTCCGCTCCATGTGAGAGACTTGTTAATATTTCCAAGACAAATAAAAATAGTCCCACACTATTCTTTACCTCTCTTGTCACTACATGACAAATGGGAAGCTACTCCAAGATATAAACACCGCTCGACCATAAGTCTAATATATATATAACTCAACCAAAAGGAACCACAAAGTCTTTTATGACATTTGGTAGCAGCGAACGTATACGAACCTCGTCTACGAATCAACATTGAATTCCTACAAAACATCAAGATTGAAAACAAAAAGAATACCTCTCACAACCAACAACATACAACCAGCTCCTGACACTTCTCTCCAACCAGCCCCCTCCATCTCCCCGATCATCATGCTGATGCAGAGGTCAAGAGATCACATGACGCCTTGCAAGTACTTTAACAAAATATTGATACGATCTTGCAACTTCTACGACGAACCAGCGAATCTACGGACATCGTCTCCGAATTAAAAGCAAATTTTTACAAAAGCAGGCGAGACTCTACAAGATTAGCTTCAGTTCTACAGTGAATCCCTACAAAATACAGCCTACAATGCAAATAGTCTACAGCCTACAAAACAACTCTATAATCTTCACGTAACTTCAAGCAGCAACAAGAAGAATATAACACAAAGCAAGTAAAGAAGAGGAAAAACCAAAGCAACAAGCACACAAAATCCCCCACCACTCACTCCCGCCTACGCCTGACGCAGAGGTCAAGACACGCAGCAAAACACTAGAGCCACATTTATAACGCGACTTACTTACCTTTCTTCACCCAGCTTAAGCATCGCTACTCAGTATTCACCACAGCTACCAGTGTGGGAAGTTGACGTCACCATACGTGTGCTGAGACGACGCCAAGCCGTGTGTCTGACACCCCACAACACGCCAATCAACCCGTGAAGAACAACGCTATCACCACGTGCAACACCACTCACACCATTCCCACCACGGAAAAAATTAGTGAGTTACATAGTTACTTCATTTATACAATACACAGTGATAGACAATAAGCTTCTGCACAAACATATAAAACGTGCTGTATAGTTACAGCTTAAATACACATACTTACTTCAGTTATCTGCATAACTCAAAAACTAAATAATCACCAACAATAAATATTCTACACTGTATATATTCATTCATTTATTATAACATTTATTTACTACCAACGAGTGTTACCATTTATACCTACATAAAATACGTGTTTCATATATACAACTATACATTATTACATCTACAAAGTCATAAAGAAAATATACCATCACAGTTACACAGTGAGCAATTAAAAGAACTGCATTAAACATTTATTAATTACAGCTACCTAGTGGAAACATATAAATTAAGTTACAAGGTAAACTAGAAAGAAAAAAAGAAATGGCCAACACAAATGACGTTAGCAAGAGTGAACATCTTCAACACAATCGTGAAGACAATGATTTCCACACAGTGCTGACACACATATTACTCACGATAGGTACAGGTGAACAACAAGTCAGTGTGTATAGTTAATACTGTATATAGTGTATATATTTTTTTATATAAAATAACAAAATATGGGACTATATAATATCATTTTCAGTAATACCTGTGCAATATAAACTAAACTTTAAAAAAGTATCCCAAGGAAATTAGCCAGTAATTATGCAACCATGAACAACATGGAAAAAGCGTACACAAGCTAAGAAAAACAAACTATGGAAAATCAATACATACAAAAAAAAAGAAAAAAAGAAAGAAAAGTAAGAAAGAAAAAAGAGAAATAGAGTAAGATCACATAACAAACAAATGAAAATAAGTGTAAGTGTTACTACAAATGCCAAAATACCACATAAACAAAAAAAAGAAAAGAAAAAAAGCAAATTGTTGTCTCCACAAGCGAGTGGCATGACATATCACTATCATCGACCGCAGCATATGTTAGGACTGCAATTATTACAATTATGTAACTCCATATTATAATTATGTAACGACAAACGATTGCATTATGTAACACTTTGCCAATTATGTAACAGTTGCATTAACAAGATGTAACTTTTATGTAACTTTAACTACAATTATGTACTTACAAACGATATGTAACAATTATGTAACGACAAACGATTGCATTATGTTACACTTGCTACAATTATGTAACTACAAACAATATGTACCAATTTATGTAACAGTTGCATTAACAAGATGTAAGTTTTATGTAACTTTAACTACAATTATGTAACTACAAACAATACTACAAACAGTATGTACCATTTCTGTGACAGTTGCATTAACAAGATGTAACTTTTATGTAACTTTAACTACAATTATGTAACTACAAACAATACTACAAACAATATGTACCATTTCTGTGACAGTTGCATTAACAAGATGTAACTTTTATGTAACTTTAACTACAATAATGTAACTACAAACGATATGTAACAATTATGTAACGACAAACGATTGCATTATGTTACACTTTGCCCATTAACAGTTGCATTAACAAGATGTAACTTTTATGTAAATTTAACTACAATTATAAGGTCAAGACACTTATATAAGGCCAACACAATTATGCATTAACACAATATAAGTCATACAATTATAGCACAATTCTGTATTACCAGTATCATCATACAAGTTAGGTGAAATATTAGACATTACTAAAGTGATAACTCTATGTAATGTATAACCTAGCAGTATTACCATTGCACAATTATATGCGTACGTCTGTTGTACATGCACGTCTTACAAAGTGTTATACAACAACCATTGCATTTATTCAAATATGTATACAACTTGTTTAATATGTAATATTACTGAATAATTCATACAATTATGTTACTTTTACAATATTATGTATTTCACTTAATTAGCTTATAAGTTCATTATAATGTGTATTAATATGTTAGGACTATTAACTGTCGATGGTACGCCATTTTCGCGCGGCCGAGCAGATGTCAGGACTACATATTATAATTACAAATCATAATAGATAGATAGATAAATAGATAGATAGAGAGACATATAGAAGCAGGGAGTCAGATGAAGAGAAGGTATTGTGTCTGCGAGAATCGAGCAATGCTAAACATGCTTACACACTCTTAATGCAAGGAATGCTTGATAGGCACACAACAGCGCCTAGTGACCATACACACACATACACACATGCTCACACACAAGCTGCTAGAACTTTCCATCCACGAGGAACACACGTGACACACCCCTGCTACACCAGAATTTAGGAAAGAGAGCTCGGACGGAGGTTAGCCACAGAACAGGCAAGAGAGAAGGAGTCAGGCCTTAGAAGAGACAGGTCACAGGGAGAAGGGCTTGGCAACTCGAGAGAGAGCGAGACAGAGAAATAGCTAGCGGGACGGGACTCTATACTCCGCTCCATGTGAGAGACTTGTTAATATTTCCAAGACAAATAAAAATAGTCCCACACTATTCTTTACCTCTCCTGTCACTACATGACAAATGGGAAGCTACTCCAAGATATAAACACCGCTCGACCATAAGTCTAATATATATATAACTCAACCAAAAGGAACCACAAAGTCTTTTATGACATTAAGTCATTTTATGACACCCAATCAGCTTAAGGCAGACCAATTACACTTGGTTCACAGACTACACACACATCCAAAAGCCATTACAACACCGCAATCACACTCACAAGCACTTCTAACCCTACATATATGTGCAGTATAATTATATATATATATATATATATATATATATATATATATATATATATATATATAGATATATATATATATAATCATCGAATCCTACGTTGCCCCATGACAAGCGTAGTAGTCCGGGGCTAAGCAAATTGATCCTGACATTTAAGATGAGAGTGACCAGTCTCATTTATCCCTGAGTGGCATTACGTGAGCAATAACCCCAACCATCTCTTGGATATAAGCCTTCACCGGCTCAATCCGATTGGAGCGCCGCAATTACCCACTGAACCACCAGGCCCCATAATTTGGTAATATGGTTACCACCCAGCACCGCAAATTTCCTGGTATACAGGCAACCATTCGGCTTGTCACTCAGTGTAGAGTCACCCTTAGGCAGAAGGAACAGGAAAGAATGAAGGAAAGAAAGACAAAAAGTAGGCAGAAGGACGAGGAAAGAATGAAGTAAAGAAAGACAGAAGAGGAAATAAGGAAAGGAGGGAGGAGACACCCAAGAGCAGCACTACATCAAGTGAGTGGCTGGTTAGCGCCCCCACCTACCATATATATATAAATATATATGTACAGTATATAGTTCAACTTGAAAAATTTCCTTCAGCTGGTGCCGTACGTCTCTCCTTTTGATTTAATAATGGTGTATGTAAATCTTCATGCTTATTAATTTTAACTGGTGCTGCATCATGTTCAAAGTTATACATTATGGTGTAATGTTAATATGTCATTGGGTTACCTAGGTCCCCTCTTTGCAAAGTATTAGCCCTTCAATGGGGGCGGTATCATCGGAACCCAGCTCCCACTAATTGTTGCCTAGTATTATGGCTTGCAATTTCTGCCAGCTGTAGTTTTCTTCACATCTGGATACACTTGCCTGTGCTTCTCAACGAACTGGAGAAGAACCTGCCGTTGATCATCGTTCTTGGTCAACATTGGATTAAACTATTAAATCAGTGCTACCTCTCTTTCAGCAAAGTTATTTGCTACCTGTAGCCCCTGGACGATGAGCTCAGCTTCCTTGTAATCCTCACGACTTTCCCATGTGGGTGGATCGAATTCTGAGAATGAATGAGGAAGGCCAAGATCTTCTTGGTATTACTGGTCACAAAACTTGAAACTGTTTTCTGATTCAGTGATGTCGCCTAAAGTTCAACTGTTGCTCTCTTTGATTGATCTTTGTTTCCTTCTTCGTTAAGAGCCATCATCATTTTTCGTTTCACTTTAGGGTCAGTAGTTTGTATCAATAATGGCCAATCCAACTAATTGTTCTGACCAATACCACAAGTGATGACCAAATGCTTTCAAGCAGGCTTGTGAGATAGCCTCATCAGGATAAAGTGACCATTCCTGGAGAATCCTCAGAAAGTTTGCTGGTGTTAGAGCTGCTTTTGTTGCCATGAACCATCAGGTATTGCTTCATGATGATTACCACAAACCGCTTCAATCCTCGGCCTTGCTTTAGTGTGGTGCTTGCCTTATGATGGAAAATATAGTCTTCGATGCTGTATATAACTTTAGCCATCCATTTGGCATGGTGGCAAGCACCAGGGCGCTAAAACCGTGTTCAACGGGGCAGTACACCACCCAAGACAACAATGGACAGTTCCAGGAGTTCTTGATAATCATCTCGAGGTTGGCTTTCTTGCAACTCTTTCACACAAAATGCTATAAGCTTATCATATTGCTCACTATCAATCACTGGCATTTCCTCATTGTCATTATTTTAAGGTCTGAAAGCATGTTGTGTCAATAGCATTTCACTTGCCTATGAACTGCTTCAATATGTGAATGTCGGGACCAGAGAATGGTCCAAGGCAAATCGTGAAAGCCTTTTAAACAAGGATCTCAAGAATGTGATGCAGACAAGGCAGGTGGAGGAGATCCTTGTGCAACGGTTATGAATAAGGGTGCACACCCCTGCCCACTATCCGGAATTGCTGGCAGTGGTGCCGAATGTCATTCCTACCACACGTTCAGATATACGAGTACTGCAGTCATTTAAGGTATATGTCTATCTATCTATCTATCTATATATCTATCTATCTATCTATCTATCTATCTATATATATATATATATATATATATATATATATATATATATATATATAAAAAATGCACTCCTATTTTGACTTAGCTCACTTGTTGAAACCAACCTAACCAGTGGGAACTGACCTACAATGGCTTCTAAGAAGAGAAAAAGACTGGGGACATTCACGTATATGAGAAACCTAATTGGAATTGGCAGAGTTGTTGCACTCTGAAATCCAAACTCTGCTAGATGTTCTGAGATATAGGCTACTGCTAAGAGAACTGAGTGGCGAGGGTGTGAGAAACTACCCAGCAGCAAGTCTTGCTGAGGACATTCACCATAAAGTGCTTGAAAAAAGGGAACTAGCAAACACTTCTTCTGTAACCACCGTTGTAAATTCACGACTCACAAGTTTAAACATGATCCAAGAGAGCTGGGAGCATGTCAAAAGCATATCTCTTATGAGTGAAAAGATAGATGTCAAAGAGGTTTCCACTGCAAATCTTGACAAATCTCTGCTCTGAATTTGGCTGCCCTGCGGAAGCCGGTTGCATAAAAGAAGCTCACATTAACTGTATTGTATATACCCTGAGGGGATGAAGATCCCTGTGAAAGAACTTGCTTTATTAAAGATCAGTGAGACAAGATTGGTTCTACTGAACCATATCATATTGGCTTGCAAGATATGCCTGAGCACAACAGACAAGACAAAAAGCAGAAGCGACAGGAAGACGAGAGAAGAAGGCTTGCTGAATATAAGTGGACACGTAAGCAGGATGTTTCAGTACCATCAAATGAAATAATTTTCTCTGATGATGAAAATTAAAAACAAATAGCTGATGCTCAAGATGGAAATGAAGAAAGTTACGAAGTGACATTAGAAATACCAAGCACGTCTTCCACTTCCAATAAAAATAAGCCAGAGCACAACACATGAAAAAAAGTTAATGTTGATAGCATCAAATATGCTGTTGGTCAGCGTGCCACATCTGCCATCACCACTGCTGCCTTTATGGATGCTGACTTGATCACTTAACCCTTCTCAGGTAGACCTACAGTTTCGCTTACAACTTAGGTACACCTGGGTCAGTCAGACCCAGCTTTAAAAAAATGCTGTACAGTAGTTTCACACATATTTTATACAATGAATTCCTGAATATCCTACAATGTATTAGGTCTTATCAGTTACAAAACTATGTGAAAACGTTTTAATTCATTAGACTCCACATTTTGAAAAATATATGAAAAAAATGCCAAATTGTTATTATTATTCTTTTTTGCAGTCACCATAGACGAAAACAAAGAACGCTATGAACCTAGCACTTGTGTCACAATTTGAGGGATGGAGGACCTTCATTTTGGACATAGTGGATCCCACACAACACAAAATCAACTTGCAAACTCATAGTGAAAAATTTTCACTCAGAATTGCAAAAACACAGAGATACACTAAAGTAACCCCCCTACACCCTGCATGGGCACAAAAAGTTAGGAAGCTGTTGAGAAGGACAGGGATTCCAGGCATCTATAAGTTACTGAAATATACCATCGAAAAGATTGCCCGGGTCTGTCAGACCCAGGTGTACCTGAGGAGGGTTAAGAAGACGAGAGACTTGTACTTAAACACAGTGAAGTCAAAAAGGGTTCAAGAAAATGTTATGAAATCCCTGGATCAGGAAATTTATCTCTTTGTAAGAAGGGTGATATTTACTGCTTCTTCTTTGACGGTCGTTAAGATACAACTAAATGAATTCTGAAAGCAAACACTTTAAATCGTCAGTTCTCCAGCATCATCAAGGAAAATCATTATTTTATGTGCCGTGAGCCAGTTTTTTTTTTTTTTTTTATGCGAGGAAGAATAAGAGTTCCCTCCAAAAGAAAAACAAAATATAAGAGAAAACCAAATTCAAGATCCATTCATTTCGAGATACCTGGACACACTGCTTTTGAAAGACTGGAGATCATAGGCAGCAGGAAATACAGACAGAGGGAGACAGTTTCAGAGATGACTTGTTTCATAAATAAAGGACTGAGAGTAACAGTTAACTCTTGCATTAAAGAGTTGGACAGAAAAGGGATGAAAGGTTTTTTTTTTTTATGCGAGGCAGAAGGAACCAAAGGCCATGACCCCGCAGTAACAGTTCCATCCAAGAGAAAAACGAAATACAATAGAGAGCCAAATTCAAGATCCGATCATTTTGAGATGCCTGGACACACTGCGTTTGAAAGACTGGAGATCATAGGCAGCAGGAAATACAGACAGAGGGAGACAGTTCCAGAGCTGACCTGTTGCATAAATGAAAGACTGGGAGTAACGGTTAACTCTTGCATTAGAGAGTTGGACAGAAAAGGGATAAGAGTTTGCTGCCAGACGGGTGCTATGCGCCCGTCGTAGAGGTGGAGGATGCAAGCAGACAGTTCAGAGGAGCAGTGACCATTAAAGTAGCGATAGAAAAGAGATAAAGATGCAACAGTGCGGCGAAAAGACAGAGGTTGAAGGGAGTCAGTAAGAGGAGGAGAGTTAATGAGACGAAAAGCCTTTGACTCCACCCTATTGAGAAGAGCTGTATGTGGGGAGCCTCCCCACACATGAGAGTTGTACTCCACACAGGGGCGGATAAAACCCCTGTATAGAGTCAACAATTGTGCAGGGGTAAAGAAAGAGTGGAGTCGGCTTAGCACACCCAATCTCTTGGAAGCAGATTTTACAAGAGATGTAATATGATCTTCCCAAGATAAGTCCCGAGTAAATGAAACCCCAAGCATGTTCAAGGATGATGCAGGATTAAGCTGAATATTATTAAACATTAGTGGGTATACCTGTGGAAGATTTTGTCAGGTTGATAGGTGTAAGAACTGAGTCTTAGATGCATTAAAAACAACAAGATTATTATTACCCCATTCATAGATACGAGCCAAGTCAGCCATTAGGTGTGCCATAGCCTCATCCCTTGTTTGTTGAAGTAACTGTTGAGATGGGCGTTGCAGGAACCGAATGGAAAGGTGAAGGATGGAGTCATCAGCGTATGAGTGGATAGGGTTAGATGTACAGCTTAGAAGATCATTGATGAATAAAAGGAAGAGAGTTGGCCATGTGGAGAGGATGGAGAGTGAAAGACTGATGAAGAGAGTGTATGTGAGTGAGGTGGAGGGGGAAAGAGGGAGGGGGAGGCCGAGGATGAGATGGAGGGATGGGGTGGAGAGGTATATGAGAGAGGGGGGTGTGGGCTGGGAGCAGGGGAGTGAAATGGCGGGGGACAGGGCGACTTGGAGGCGATTTGTTTGTGGCCACCCCAAACGGGATTGAGGCATCTGGCAATAGATAGATAGATAGATAGAGTTGGTGATAGGACAGAGCCCTGAGGAACACCACTGCTGATTGATCTAGGAGAAGAACGATGGCCGTCTACAACAGCGGCTATAGAACGACCAGAAAGGAAGCTAGCGATGAAGCCACAGATAGAAGGATAGAAACCGTAGGAGGGCAATTCGGAAATTAAAGATCTATGCCAGACTCGATCGAAAGCCTTTGAGATGTCAAGTGCAATGGCAAAGCTTTCGCCAAAGTCCCGAAAGGAGGACGACCAGGAGTCTGAAAGGTAGGTGAGAAGATTGCCAGTGGAGCATCCCTGACGGAACCCATACTGATGATCAGAAAGAAGTTTGTGATAGGAAAGATGCCTTAAAATTTTTCCATTGAGAAATGACTCGAAAACTTTTGAAATACAGGACGTTAAAGCAATTGCACAATAGTTGGAGGGTTGGGAGTGGTCACCTTTCCTTGGGACTGGCTGAATGAGAGCAAACTTCCAGCAAGAAGGAAAGGTACAAGTTGACAGACAAAGGCGAAAGAGTTTGCCTAGGCAGGGTGTAAGCACAGAAGCACCGTTCTTGAGAACAACAGGAGGGATCCCATCAGGACCATATGCCTTGTTAGTACTGAGGCCAGTGATGGCAGAAAATACATCAACTGAAGAAATTTTAATGTCAGCCATGAGGAAGTCAGAGGGGGGAAGTGATGGAGGAACAGCACCGGAATCGTCTAAGGTGGAATTGGAGGAGAAAGTCTGTGCGAAGAGATCTGCTTTATCAGTAGAAGAAATAGCTACAGAACCATCAGAGTAGAAAAGAGGAGGGAAGGATAATGAGGTAAAGTTGTTAGAAAGATTTTTGGCAAGGTGCCAGAAGGAGCGGGAAGAATTCGAGTTGGAGAGTTGAGAGCATTTAGTATGGATGAAATTATTTTTAGTAGAGCGAAGAACAGACTTAGCACGATTCCGGGCAGAAACGTAAAGATGATGTGATTCAGGGGTGGGTTGGCTCCGGTACCTTTTGTAGGCCCTCTCCTTGTTGCGGACAGCATTAGAACAAGCGTCATTAACCAAGGCTTTCTTGCGTTAGTCAAAGGATGTGAGAAAGGAATGTACGTTTCCATGCCCGAGAGAATAATCTCCGTAATGCGCAAGGCACACTCAGATGGCTCACGGCCATGGAAGCAATAATCATTCCAGGGAAAATCAAAGAAGTACTGCCTGAGGGCCTCCCAGTCCGCAGCTCCAAAATGCCACAGATGACGTTTCCCTGGAGGGTCCACAGGCCGTACCAGAGTGATAGGACAGGTTAAGGTAATAAGGTTGTGATCGGAGGAGCCCAACGGAGAGAAAAGATTAACAGAGTAGGCAGAAGGATTAGTTGTGAGGAAGAGGTCAAGTATGTTGGAGCTCTCTCCAAGGCGGTCAGGGATACGGGTAGGGTGCTGTACAAGCTGCTCTAGGTTATTAAGGATAGAAAAGATGTAGGCTTGTTCACCAGGTGGATCCGTGAAAGGAGAGGAGAGCCAAAGGTGGCGGTGAGCATTGAAATCTCCAAGAATGGAGATTTCAGAGAAAGGAGAAATGGATAGAATGTGTTCCATCATAGAAGTAAGATAGTCGAAGAATTTTTGATAGTCAGTAGAATTGGGGGATAAGTAAACAACACAGATATATTTAGTCAGAGAATGACAGGAAAGCCGAAGCCAAAGTGTGGAGAATTCAGAAGAATCAAGTTCAGGAACATGAGAGCAAGATAAGTCGTTGCGTATATATACACAACAGCCACCTTTGGCTTTGAAATGAGTATAGAGAAAGTAGGAGGATACAGAAAAGGGTTTGCTGTCAGTTGCCTCAGACAGCTGAGTCTCCGTTAGAAAAAGAAGGTGAGGTTTAGAGGAGGAGAGGTGGTGCTCAACAGACCGAAAGTTAGAGGAAAGGCCGCAAATGTTGCAGAAATGAAGAAGAGAATCAGACAGTGGTTCCAGGCACCTCGAGTCGTCACCGGGAGAGAGGCGGATGGTGGGGGCATTTATGGTCCCCCCACCCCCCTGGGTACTCCGAGGCGTAATGAAACGACGCCATTTTTGGTGAATTTTGAATAGGAAGTGTAGTGTGTACTGTGCATGTTGTTTGGTGCAGATAGTTAGAGAAATTTGTACTGGAGAGCATGCTGGCCTACTCTCTGTGTAATTGAGACACTGAAAAAGTTCAGCAGAGGGGGATGGTCAGGAACTAGGCCTGAGGGCTGATGAAACAGGAGCTCCAGCACTCCCTGTCATCAGCTTTCCATCCACCTCAGGAGTACTGCCCGGCTCGACTGGTGCTACGCGCCCGTCGTAGAGGTGGAGGAATGCATGCAGACAGTTCAGAGGAACAGTGACCATTAAAGTAGCGATAGAAAAGAGATAAAGATGCAACAGTGCGATGAAGAGACAGGTTGAAGGGAGTCACTAAGAGGAGGAGAGTTAATAAGATGAAAAGCCTTTGACTCCACCCTACTGAGAAGAGCTGTATGTGTGGAGCCTCCCCACGCATGAGAGTTGTACTCCACACAGGGGTGGATAAAACCCCTGTATAGAGTCAACAATTATGCAGGGGTAAAGGAAGAACGGAGTCGGCTTAGCACACCCAATCTCTTGCAAGCAGATTTTACAAGAGATTTAATTTGATCTTTCCAAGAGAAGTCCCAAGTAAATGAAACCCCAAGTATGTTCAAGGATGATGCAGGATAAAGCTGAATATTATTAAACATTAGTGGGTATACCTATGGAAGATTTTGACGGTTTGATAGGTGTAAGAACTGAGTCTTAAATGCATTAAAAACAACAAGATTATTATTACCCCAGTCAGAGATATGAGCCAAGTCAGATATTAGGTGTGCCATAGCCTCATCCCTTGTTTGTTGAAGTAACTGCTGAGATGGGCTTTGAGGGAATCGAATGGAAAGCTGAAGGGTGGAGTCATCAGTGCATGAGTGGATAGGATTAGATGTACAGCTTAGAAGGTCGTTGATGAATAAAAGGAAGAGAGTTGGTGATAGGACAGAGCCCTGAGTAACACCACTGCTGATAGATCTAGGAGAAGAACGATGGCCGTCTACAACTGTGGCTATAGAACGACCAGAAAGGAAGCTAGCGATGAAGGCACAGATAGAAGGATAGAAACCGTAAGAGGGCAGTTCGGAAATTAAAGATTTATGCCAGACTCGATCAAAAGCCTTTGAGATGTCAAGTGCAATGGCAAAGCTTTTGCCAAAGTCCCGAAAGGAGGATGACCAGGAGTCTGAAAGGTAGGTGAGAAGATCGCCAGTGGAGCGTCCCTGACGGAACCCGTACTGACGATCAGAAAGAAAGTTGTGATAGGAAAGATGTTTTAAAATTTTTCTATTGAGAATTGACTCGAAATCTTTTGAAATACAGGACGTTAAAGCAATTGGACAATAGTTGGAGGGTTAGTAGTGGTCGCCCTTCTTTGGGACTGGCTGAATGAGAGCAAACTTCCAGCAAGAAGGAAAGGTACAAGTTGACAGACAAAGGCGACAGTTTGCCTAGGTAGGGTGTAAACACAGAAGCACAGTTCTTGAGGACAACAGGAGGGACTCCATGAGGCCCATATGCCTTGTTAGTATTGAGGCCAGTGATGGCAGAAAATGCATCTGCTGAAGAAATTTTAATGTCAGCCATGAGGAAGTCACAGGCAGGAAGTGATAGAGGAACAGCACCGGAATCGTCTAAGGTGGAACTGGAGGAGAAAGTCTGTGCAAAGAGATCTGCTTTATCAGTAGAAGAAATAACTACAGAACCATCAGAGTAGAAAAGAGGAGGGAAGGATGATGAGGTAAAGTTGTTTGAAAAGTTTCTGGCAAGGTGCCAGAAGGAGCGGGAAGAATTCAAGTGGGAGAGTTGAGAGCATTTAGTATGGATGAAATTATTTTTAGCAGAGCGAAGAACAGACTTAGCGTGATTCCGGTCAGAAACGTAAAGATGATGTGATTCAGGGGTGGGTTGGCTCCAGTACCTTTTGTAGGCCCTCTCCTTGTTGCGGAGAGCATTAGAACAAGCGTGATTAAACCAAGGCTTTCTTGCGTTAGTCAAAGGATATGAGAAGGTAATGTATGCTTCCATGCCCTAGAGAATAACCTCAGTAATGCACAAAGCACACTCGGATGGCTCCCGGCCATGGAAGGAATAATCATTCCAGGGAAAATCAAAGAAGTACTGCCTGAGGGCCTCCAAATCTGCGGCTCCAAAATGCCACAGGTGACGTTTCCCTGGAGGGTCCATAGGCCGTACAAGAGTGATAGGACAGGTTAAGTTGATAAGATTGTGATCGGAGGAGCTGAACTGAGAGAAAAGATTAACAGTGTAAGCAGAAGAATTAGTTGTAAGGAAGAGGTCAAGTATGTTGAAGCTCTCTCCAAGGCGGTCTGGGATACGGGTAGGGTGCTGTACAAGCTGCTCTAGGTCATTAAGGATAGAAAAGATGTAGGCTTGTTCACCAGGTGGATCAGTGAAAGGTGGTGGTGAACATTGAAATCTCCTAGAATGGAGATTTCAGAGAAAGGAGAAATGGATAGAATGTGTTCCATCGTAGAAGTAAGATAGTCGAAGAATTTTTGATAGTAGAATTAGAAGATTAGTAAACAGCACAGATATATTTAGTCAGAGAATGACAGAAAAGCCAAAGCCAGAGTGTAGAGAATTCAGAAGAATCGAGTTCAGGAACACGAGAGCAAGATGAGTCGTTGCGTATATATACACAACAGCCACCTTTGGCTTTGAAATAAGTATAGGGAAAGTAGGTGTATACAGAAAAGGGTTTGCTGTCAGTTGCCTGAGACAGCTGAGTCTCAGAAAAAGAAGGTGAGGTTTAGAGGAGGAGAGGTGGTGCTCAACAGAGAGAAAGGTAGAGGAAAGGCCGCGAATGTTGCAGAAATGAAGAAGAAGAGAGTCAGACAGTGGTTCCAGGCACCTCGAGTCGTCACCGGGAGAGGGGCGGAAGGTGGGGGCACTTATGCCCCCCCCCCTTGGAACTCCGAGGCTGGGTGATAAGATGCCATGATTTTTTTTGAATTTTGGAAAAAGAAGTGTAGTGTGTACTGTGCATGTAGTTTGGTGTAGATAGTTAGAGAAATTTGTACTGGAGAGCATGCTGGCCTACTCTCTGTGTAACTGAGACACTGAAAAAGTTCAGCAAAGGGGGATGGTCAGGAACTAGTCCTGAGGGCTGATGAAACGGGAGCTCCAGCACTCCCTGTCATCAGCTTTCCATCCACCTCGGAAGTACTGCCCTGCTCGACTGGTGCTACGGTCTACTCCTCTGTGGAAGATACCTCTTTCACTTCACTCCTGAGAAAGGCTCAAAGAGAAAAAAAAATGCTGAAATTTTAGGTGATAATCTTGTAGATTTCATAAAGAAGAAAGGCAATGATAAAACCCTGCAGGCCATTGGAGGTCATTCTACAAACGTTAACACTGGCTAGGAGGGTGGTTCCATGCACTGGATAGAGGTCAAGTTTTGCCGTAAGCTGATCGGGTTGGTCTGTGTCCTCCACACTAAAGAGTTACCCCTGTGACACTTGATCACAGCACTGGATAGGATGATCTAATCAAGCGTACGGGTACAGGATCACACAGGCCAAAGAACTTCTCACAGGTCAGGCCCTTCTTGAATTTGGTTCAGTTAGCCATTCAAGGTGGTTGGCAACAGCAAACAGGCTTTATCGTGTATGAGTTTGAAAACATGTCCTTAAAGGCAAAACCATCAACAACTTAAGACTGATCGGAATACATCACTGGCGTGTACTACCCCTGCTGGTTCAGCAACAAAGTAAAACACTCTTGAGTGGAAGGCCCACGCCACATCTTGTTTCAGCTGTGGCTAGTTAGGCTGCAAAAGAAGGCTGTAGTGGATGTTGTTTTGTCAACCATACAGCGCTCAGAATGGTATGCTTTCAGCAAAATGACAATCCAGACACTCTTGTGCTCAGACGACAATGGGGAGAGGAGAGCTGGTGTCCAAAAGATTGTTGACTTGAGGGGTGGAGATTATGACACTCTGGTAGATCTTTCTTTACGTCCCAGGAGCACATAGCAATTATAAATTCATTGCTAGAACAATGAGTGAATGAGAACATTGTAAAACTGCTCGAAAACATATAAAAAGAGGGAACTGCTACAGGTAAATTACATACGAGCTCAGAACGATTGAGAAGGCCGTGCGTCAGGAAGATACAATGTCAACAAAATTATTTACAGCATGCCTAGAGAGTATTTTCAGAAAGCTAGACTAGGAAAACAGAGTGAAGATAGACGGAGAAAAGCTAAACCATTTAAGATTTGCAGATGACATTGTCCTAATCTCAGAAACAGCAGAGACACTACAAGAAATGTTAAATGACCTGAACAGAGAAAGTCTCAAGGTAGGGCTAAAGATTAACCGGAGTAAAGCTAATGTTCAATCCACAAACACCAAAAAGCGTCATCAGAATAAGTGGGGAAATCCTTGAAGAAGCCGAGGAATACAATTACTTAGGACAAATACTAATATTAACGAAAGATAATGATAGCGAAATAAAAAGAAGCATTACAATTGGATGGAAAGCTTTCAGTAAACATATAGACATTATGAAAAGTAGCTTGCCAGTTTGTGTGAAACGAAAAATATGTAACGAATGTAAAATTCCAGCTATGACCTATGGATGTGAGACCTGGAAACTGACAAAATCGAAGGAAAATAAATTAATCCGTTCTCAGATAGCAATGGTAAGGTCAGTGTTGGGAATATCTTTAACAGACAGGAAAAGATCATTTTGGATGAGAGGGCAGACTAAAGTCAACGATATTATAGAAGTTATAAAAGAACAGAAATGGAGGTGGGCAGGCAATGTAGAAAAAATAAGGGATAACCGATGGAGCAAGAGGCTGACTCATGAACCCTCTCCTTCCTATGCATTTCCTAGCATTTGTATCAGTTAATTCCTTGCTGTAAGGTAAATTATCTTATGAAACTGTGCAGTGCTTAGTGCGGAGGGGGTGCTGAATCCATTCAAGAGGAGCTCCTCATTACTCATTTTGTTTTTGCATGTCAAGAGGCACTATGCACTTCAGTATTACAGATATCCAATCATATATCCTATTCTATATTATGCGCTTTTTGTGTGTATCATGAAATTAATCGTCCATTCTGTTTTCTTTGTGGTATGTTTGACAAAGGTAGTGAGGCATTCTTCGTCCAACTATTAGGTTTATTAAGTCATATTTGTCATTGTCAGACTTCTCATAAGAGGATCCACTCCTTTCCTTCCTTTTCAGCTGTCTTTCCCATCTCCCTTACCTTCATAATTTTCTCCACCTCCTCGACAAATTTGCCTAGATTTTCCTTCGTATTTTAACAGACCCTCCCTCCCCAACACACACACACACACACACACACACACACACACACACACACACACTCCTCTCATCTCCTGTTTAGCCTTAGCTTCTCATTTAAATGCTTTTCCGCCGCTCTCAGATGATATTCCTTTCCATTCCCACTTTATATTTCCCTCTTCCATTGTCCTTGAATCCATCCAGTAAATTCAGTCCCCCTCTTTCTCATTGCATATTCTCAAAACTTATTGTGCAAAATCCATCAAGGCAGCATTTCTTCTACTTCTTCTTGTGTTAACCCACGTGCATAAGTTTCAGTTACCTTTGCTATTGCATCCAAGTCCTTGTATTTGTAATATCCATAATTTTGTCACTCCCTTTACATGCGCTGTTGTGTGTGGCTGTGCGTGCATGTACTATACTGTAAGCTATGATGTTTGGTGCTGGTCCTAATCTCAGAGTGTGTCATACTGAAGTTACTTTGATTATTAGGAAGAGATTGACAGACTTAGTAAAAGATACAGCAACATTGTTATTATTCTGATAGCAGTACTAATTAATGGTGAGTGCAAATATCAACTGATGACCGATCAATCTTATTACTTACCTTCGTAAAGGTGAGCCTAGAATCCCCAGACCAGTTATTTCAGTTGCTGTGGATCTTAATCTACCCGAGATGTTATTGTAGGTTTGGATAATGCCTGGATGTGAAGTATGGACAAGCAGTGGATGTTGAGAATGGGAGAGTGTTCTTCCCTTCGAGGCTGATTCAGGTGATGCATGGGCGTGATATGTCATTCCAGCACACAGCAGCAGCAACATACTCGTAGAGCAGTAGCAGTGCAACTTCATTGTGCAGTTCACTCCACCTGTACCCAGTACTATGATAAGACTGATATTCGTCTATAGGGTGAGGTCTTTTTTTGATATTTCTGCTACTACTAATATCTTCAAATAACAGGATGCTCCTCTAATGAAAGGACTAATGAAGGATGCATCAACTCTATCCAATCCAAAATCTCTCTCTCAAGCTGAACATAATATTCTAGAGATAATATGAATATCTGCTATTAAAGCTACTCTCTCTCTCTCTCTCTCTCTCTCTCTCTGCGCATGTGTGTGTGTGAAGGTGTGTGTGTGTGTGTGTGTGTGTGTGTGTGTGTGTGTGTGTGTGTGTGTGTGTGTGTGTGTGTGTGTGTGTGTGTCTGTCTGTCTGTCTGTATGTCTGTGTCTGTGGGTATGTGTTCTTACCTAATTGTTCTTACCTAATTACATCTTTACAGGAGTGAGCCAAGCTCGTACTGTCCCGTGTCATAAACCATTTTCATCGTACATATCCTTAAATTTATGAATTGTTTTGGCACACACTGTTTCAATCGGTAATGCATTCCATTGATTAATTGCCCTATTTGGGAAACTAAATACCCTTACATCTTTATCGCCTCTCTTTTTATGCAGTTTTTTGCAGTGTCCTCTTGCTGATGCATCCCCAAACGTTATGTAATCATTTATGTGTATTTTCTCCTTCCCTAATACGCATTTATATAGCATGATCATGTCTCCTCTTTTCCTTCTCTCCTGTAGTGTAGGTACATTCAGTTTTTCTAATCTTTCTTCGTATCTAGATCCCATAGGTTTAGTAGCCATCTTGTAGTGGCCCTTTGAACTTTTTCAATCTTCTATTTGTTTTTTGAGATGAGGACTCCAGACTACAGACGCATACTGCAGGGTTGGTCTGATGAATGATGTTATTATCTTTCTTAGCATGTCTTTATTTATGTATGTGAATGCTATTCTCATATTTGCAAGCAGTGTATACATGTTTCGTACCTTCTCACTGTTGCGGTCAGACGGAAATAGTCTGTTACTGATGATTATACCAAGGTCCTTCTCTCTTCCTTATGTGTGTAGGGTTTTATTTCCTAACTTATAATCCCAATCAGGTCTTTTTCCACTTTTACCAAGCTTGATTCCGTGACACTTGTTCACATTGAATTCCATTTGCCATGTATTGCTCCATTCATGAAGTTTATTTAATTCTTCTTGTAGCTCTTTATAAGAGTCTGCATTAGCAACTGACCTTTGTATTTTTGCATCATCAGAAAACATATTTAGATAACTTTCATTTCCAATGTTGCTATCTATATCATTTATATATACTAAAAACATGATTGGTGCCAGCACTGATCGCTGTGGAACTATTCCCTCCATGATGAGTAATTTCCCGTTAGTATTGTTCTCATTTATCTGTTCTTAAGAAAATCTTGCAACAAACAATACAGTTTACCTCGGACTCCTCCTTGATGGTACAGTTCCCATAAAAGTCTTTGGTGCAGTGCTCTGTCAAATGCTTTCTTGAAATCTAAATAGATACTGTCCACCCACCCTTCTCTTTTCTGTAATGTTTCTGTTACTCTATCAGAGTAGCTCAACAGATTGATAACACATGATTTTCCCTTTCTGAAACCTAACTGTCTTTCTGTTATCATACTGTGTTCTTCTAGATGATTTACCCAAACTTTTCTTATCAGCTTTTCTAATACCTTGCTTACAACACTGGTTAGTGATACTGGTCGGTAGTTAAGTGGATTTTGTCTATTCCCTTTCCTGAATAAGGGAACAATGTTTGCTTTCATCCAAATACCAGGTAGTTTACCTTATCTCAAGGCTTTCTTGAAAATTAAAGATAATGGTTTACTTAACTCCTTTGCACATTCATGTAGCACCCAACATGAAATTTCATCAGGACCATTTGCTTTTCCTCTGTGTAATTTACTTAACTCCTCCTGTATGTCTTTTTCTGATATTTCTATATCCGAATCACTCTTTCAATTTAATATTGCAAGAAATCAAAAGCTGTAATAAATCTAGCCAAATCAAACTTTCTTCAAAAGCAAGCATCAAAACTGCTTAAAACCCTAATGACAATAGAATATTCTGGTCAACTCTTAATTCTTTCAATAATAACTTTAACAAATCATCATCCATTCCCCCACTAAAATCTTCAGATGACAACATTATAAATGACCCACGTGCGAAAGCAGATATTTTTGCCAGTACATTTGCCAGGAATTCTACCATAGACGATGCCAGCCAGAACGTCCCAGTACTAGAACTTGACTCTCCCGAAACTGTTCCATTTAAAATACAGACAAGATACGTCAAATGTATCCTAGACAATTTACCCACCAACAAAGCTCCAGGCCTAGATGGAATTCCGCCAATTGTTTTGAAAAAGTGTTCCCCTGAACTTGCCTCAGTTCTAGCTAAATCATTCAGACTATGCATACGTTCTTCTTCATTCCCAAATTCATGGAAAGAAGCCATTACCCACCCAATTCCAAAGAAAGGAAGTTCCTCTGACCCCTCTGATTACAGACCAATACCAGTCACATCTTCCCTTGGTAAGGTATTTGAAACTTTAATTAATAAGCACATTGTTAATCATCTTGAATCCAACAACTTAATTAGTGATAGACAATATGGTTTTTGCCTCGAAATATCCACCATTGGCTGGGAGAAGGAGGGAAGTGAGAAGACAGGAAGAAATCAGTAGGATAGAAGTTGTGGAAGCAATGAAGAAAGTTAAATCGGGGAAAGCCCCAGGAATTGATGGAGTGTGTGGTGAAATGCTGAAGCATTGGGGAGAGATAGTAGTAGAATGGATGTGGAAGATGTGCAGATTGGCCTGGGAGGAAGGTAGAGTGCCGGAGGATTGGAAGTCAGGTATAATTATTCCCTTGTACAAAGGAAAAGGGGAAAAAGAAGTGTGTGGTAATCATAGGGGCATTTGTCTTCTTAGTATAATAGGAAAAGTGTATGGTAGGATACTTATTGACAGAGTTAGAGAAAGAACAGAGAAATTAGTTGGAGAAGAACAGGGAGGCTTTAGGAAGGGAAGAGGTTATGTAGATCAGATATTCATTCTTAGATCTTTAGTGGAAAAGTTTCTAGAGAAGGGAAAGAAGTTGTATGCAGCTTTCATGGATTTGGAGAAAGCATATGACAGGGTGGATAGACAAGGATTGTGGAAAGTGTTAAGAATATATGGAGTAGATGGGAAGTTGTTGAATGCTGTGAAGAGTATGTACGATGGAGCGAAGGCTGCAGTGCTTGTGGATGGTGAACTAAGTGAATTTTTCTCTTTGAAAGTTGGGTTGAAACAGGGATGTGTCATGTCTCCATGGTTGTTCAATCTGTACATGGATGGGGTAATAAAAGAGGTACAAGGTAGGGTAGTGGATGTTGGAGTGGCCCTGGTGAGAGAGGAGAGTGTTTGGAAACTCCCTGTACTGTTGTTTGCAGATGATACTGTGTTGTTGAGTGAAGACGAAGGGGAGCTGCAAGGCTTGGTGGATGAGTTTGGGAGAGTGTATAAGAAACGGAATCTAAAGGTGAATGTAGGGAAGAGTAAAGTGATGGTCTTTGAGAGAGGTGAAGTCAGTGAATGTACAGCGAGGTTGGATGGTGAGGATTTGGAAAATGTGAGTACGTTTAAGTACTTGGATAGTGTGATGAGTAAGGATGGAGGTTTGGAGGGTGAAGTGCTTGAAAGGGTACAGCAGGTAAGAAAGGTTGCTGGTTCTTTGAAAGCAGTGATAAGAAACAGGGAAGTGAGCATGGAAGTGAAAAAGTTACTACATGACAGTATTGTGATACCAACTCTAATGTATGAAAGTGAAGCTTGGACGTTGTTCGAAGAACACAAGTCAAGAGTGAGAGCAGCGGAAATGAGTTATTTAGGAGGAGCCTGTGGAGTCACATGGAGAGACAGGCTGACGAATGAGAATATAAAGGAGCGTTGTGGTGTTGATGTGGATGTGATAGGAAGCGTTATGAGGAACACACTGAGGTGGTTTGGCCATGTGGAGAGGATGGAGGGTGAAAAACTGACGAAGAGAGTGTATGTGAGTGAGGTGGAGGGGGGAAGAGGGAGGGGGAGGCCGAGGATGAGATGGAGGGATGGGGTGGAGAGGTATATGAGAGAGGGGGGTGTGAGTTGGGAGCAGGGCAGTGAAATGGCAGGGGACAGGGCGACTTGGAGGCGATTTGTTTGTGGCCACCCCAAACGGGATTGAGGCGTCTGGCAATAGATAGATAGACATATTCAGTCGCCTAACTCATACCATCCATCAATCAATTGACCTACAAGGAGAAACTCATGCAGTAGCTCTTGATATTTCTAAAGCTTTCGATAGAGTATGGGACAGTTCCCTGCTGTCCAAACTCCCTTGTTATGGACTAACGTCTTTTGTTCCTTTGATCTCCTCATATCTCAGTGACAGGAAAATTAGAGTAAAATAGATGATGTATATTCCAATTTCCACTCAGTTAATGCTGGCGTGCAACAGGGATCAGTTCTGGCCCCAACCCTGTTCCTGGTACATATTAATGATCTCTTATCTGTCACCCACAATCCCATCTTTTTTTTTTTTTTTTTTTTTGTGTCCGACTCTGGGCAAAGGCTTCAGAGCCTATTGCTTGGGGGCACTGACCTATCCCAAGGCCCAGTAGTCCTCCTACACCTCCACATGTCACCACTTCGGCGCTAACACCCACCATCCATATTGAATACATGCTAGGGCTGTCTCATACAGGACTGGTGTATTGGTATTAGCGGGGGTATTTTTACGACATGTCGGCGGGTCATCTGGTAGATCAGGAAAGTCTGCTTTTAGGAGATTCAAATCCTCAAACTGTTCCCTGCCCCAGCCGGGATTCAATCCTGGGTCCATTAGGACCGCAGGCCGCCTCTCTACCGATTCAGCCACGCCTCCTCATATACAGATGACTCAACACTACATGGTTCATTCACACTCAGACACCCAGTTACAAAGTCCAATATCTCTACCTCTCAACTCAGTACAGCCAAGTCCATAAATCAACACCTATTTACTATCAGTGAATGGGAACAAAACAACCTTGTCTCATTTAATGCTAGTAAATCTAAATGTATACAATTCACTAATAGACAGATATTGCCAGATTTGTATATTACCTTCAGTACTACTAATATTCCCATCTCCAAAAGTATTGAAATTCTCGGCGTCTCACTTAACAATGCCCTCAGCTGGACCTCTCATGTTGGATCACTTGCTAAAACCACCTCAAAGGAACTTGGATTAATGTACAGAGTCCGTAACTTCTTCACTGACGAGCAGTTAGTTGTAATTTATAAGAGTTATGTGTGCTCTCAGCTTGAATACTGCTCACCCTTGTGGAATGAATTTGGAGAGGTTGCATTAAAACAACTAGACAAAATTCAGAACAAGGCTGTTGGAATTATTAACAACCCTGCCATTACAAATAAACTACCTCCCCTACAAGTAAGAAGGAATGTTACCTCCCTTGCATTATTTTACAGATATTTTTATGGCAAAAGCTCAGATGAAGTTGCGTCCATGATGCCACCTCTCCATGCCTTCCCTCGTGTTACACGGGCATCTGGTAGCACTCATGACTGGAATGTCACTCAGCCATATTGCCAAACTTCTGCCTATCAGAATTCTTTCATTTCCCGTACTGCATCTCTTTGGAAGACACTTCCCCAGAGTTGTTTCCCTCCCAACTTCAACCTACAGCTGTTCAAGTCTAACTGTTACAGATATTTTATGAACAGAGGACACCAGTAATCTGCTGTATGGCTTTTTTTTTTTTGTTTATTTGTTTTTCTTTCCTCTGTTCTGTTATTATAAAAAAAAATGTGTGGGCATGTATGTTCCATATCATCCCTCTCAAAATTATTTTCTTCTGTAAAAATTGATTGGAAATTCTTATTTATTGCTTCATAAATATACTTCTCTTGTGTATAGGTGATCCCTTCATCCGTAATGGATTGTATTTTATCTTTTACTTTGGTTTTGCTTCTGATGTAGCTCTAATATAGCTTCGGTTGATACTTTTATTTACAATGTCCTCCTCAACTGTTTTTGGGCTTATAATCGTTTCTTGCCTGTTTATAGTTGTTGTATTCCCTTTCACAATTGTGTCTTCTGTACCTATTGCACAACAAGTCTCTTTTTTCTTTAGATTTTTTGCATTGTGTATTAAACCATTTCTTTATTTTCTTTTCTGCTTCTTTGTGCTGTGGGATGTACTTCTGGACTCCTGTTTCATAAAGTTCACAGAATTTTTTATATATAGCATTTAAATTTTGTCCTCTAAGCTCCTTTTCCCAATCTATTTCTAAGAAGTACTTCTTTAGGTCATGGTAGTTTCCCTTTTTATAATTTAGGCTCTTTATGTAACTTTCGTTGCTGGTAACTATGTCATATGCAATCCTGAAGTTGCAATTTAGTACTGCATGGTCGCTTTTGCCGAACAGAGGGTGATTTATTAACTCATCAATATCGTTTTCTTGCCTGGTAAATATAAGATCTAACACTGAGGGTACATCGGGTCCTCTTTTTCTGGTGCCTTCCCTTACACTTTGCGTTAGGAAAAACTCTTGCACGAGATCAAGGAGCTTTTGCTCCCAACAGCTTTCTTGGCTCATTATATCTAGAGCATTCCAATTTATATTTGTATTAAAATCTCCATTTAGTATAATTCTTTCTGATTTCCCTTCCATTCTGTGTAGTAATGCTCTTAAACCCTGAGTTGTACTCTCTGCCAGATCCTCATATTCGCCTCTTTCCCGTGTGTTTGATCTGCGTGGCATGTATAAATTTGTTACAATTATTTTCCCTTCAGATGTATTGATCTCAACTGTAATCAGTTCTACTTGTAAGGGTATATCTAGTTCTATTTCTTTGACTTTTAGATTTTTTTTTATATTATAATTCCTCCTTCTGTTTTTATGTTCATATCTCTTCTTTATATTGTATTCCTCTAAGTTTAGGATGTCATTTGATATCCTCGTTGTTAGTTTTGTTTCCATTAAGCATATTATATATGGTTCATTTTCTGTGATATAATCATTAATCTCTAATGATTTAGATACCATTCCATCTACATTAGAGTACATCAACTTAACCATCTTGTTTACGTACTTGTCATGACTTGGGTCTACTACCTTCCTTCTTTTTATTCCCACTTGTTTATGTACCACTTCCGAACCTGCAATCCAATTACTTTGTTAAAAGATATATTCTTCTCCTCCTCAGATCCTCCCTTGTTCTTTGTTTTTGCTTCCTCCCTCTTCTCTTTTAGTAATTCCAGTTCTTCTTGAGTTAGGCATGTTTTTATCCATACGTTTTTGAATTCCTCTTTTTCCATGAGTTTCTTTGCATTTTTTTGGTATCTCCTCCACAGTGTTTACACTCTGGAAGGTTACCTTTAGGGGCTTTGATTTATTTCTCTCACAATTCCCTAACCTTTTGTGTTCTTCTGTCTTTATTACAGATTTCTTCTGATACTTCCTTCAATATGCTCATTACATTTGCAATCTCCTTTTTGTCTCTCGAGATCTTGTTTTTTATTTCTTCCTCTTCTATACCAGTGATTACTATAGATTTGTTGATATCTGCTGAATCTCTGACCGATTTAGGATTGTTATGGATTATTCTTTTTACTTCTTTTTAATGCTTTTTTCTTCAACCCTTGTTTCTAAGTCTTTCTTTACTTTCACTATTTCAGCGTAAGTGGTTTCCACATCATTTTTGTAGCTTTGCATCACTTCATTTACCTGTGTTATCTTCTCCTCAATATCACTGCTCTGATCTAGCAGACTGCTTACTTGCCTGATTGTCTCTGTATCATTTTTGAACTCCTCCATGATATTCTCATGGTTGACTACTGTACTTGCCATTTCACTAATTATCCTTCTAAGTGAATTCACTTCTACTGTCAGCTCATCTGTTGTTGTGTCTTTCTTGTTGACTACCTTTCCTAATTTTTCTATTTCTTCTGCTTGTGCAGCTGTTTTTTAATTTCATCTATTTGATTCTGAAAAGCCATCTCCAGTCTGTTTACGCGTTCTACCAGATTATTGTGTATCACCATTTCAACCAGTTCCTGGTAGAAATCATCATCCTGCTTTCTACCTTTATCCCTCTTCTTTTCCATATTTGTTTTACTGAAGTAGGTGGACATCATGCTGCACTAAGAGCACAGATTCTACTTACATTCTCTGGTGCAGAGTCACAGACAAAACAACTGATCAGCTGACTGTGCACATTCCTGTGCTACTTTTTTATTTTACTATTTGAACAAGTCTTACTTAAAACTTTCTTTTTATATTAGGACACCATTTAGTTTAACTTGGTACAGAGCTTAACTCATGTCGTTGATTTCGGGTTTGAATTTCCCGCCCACAACAGCATATTTCTAGTAAAGAAATTCTTGTAGTAAATAATTTTGGTAAGATATTATTTATCACTGGTGATAAATCTGGTCATGGAGAAAACAACATATTTAGTTATATATTCAGTAATGATAAGTTTCATTTAATTTACCTCGTGCAGGAAGCCGCTCGAAGCAGTTTAGTTCTCTCCCTGCTACCAGAGAGTTCAGTTCTCTCCTTGCCACCAGACTAGTCAGTTCTGTCCCTGCTACCAGAGAGTTCAGTTTTCTCCTTGCCACCAGACTAGTCAGTTCTCTCCCTGCTACCAGAGTTCAGTTCTCTCCCTGGTACCAGAGAGTTCAGTTCTCTCCTTGCCACCAGCTAGTGCACATGTGCCTCAAACCTTCTCCAGGAATCATCCATCACTCTGCACTTATTACCATCAACACTACAGCTAAGTACTCAGCATTTTTATTTTGGGCCTTTCAATATTTATACTGAGTACTGATCAAACGCCATTTCCATACTGTATATAATGGTGAGTTGTTCTTCGCTGTATGTTAGTAAATAATTAAGACCCCGTACAGAAATAATAACTAACTCATATAAAGATACTAATTTAGGTATGGCCTCTTGATCAAGTTTGGCCAGGTAAGGAGTGGTGTGATGCGCGTCTGCTCTGCTCGGCGCCTCGTGTGTGTGTGTGTGTGTGTGGGTGGGTGTGGGTGTGGGTGTGGGTGTGGAAGCTTGGTGAGTCATCCTATTGGCAAAGCTAGTGAAATACAAAACATAATTGGTTAAAAAATGTTGACATATAATCATCCATAAAATTCTGATGCCCCATAGTTGTGGCAAAATCAAGTGTGTCCCAAACTGTGCCACTAAATCCCTGAGTCACCGGACCTTTTTTTTTTATGTGGTGTGTTGAGGATGAGGGATGTTGGTAGTATGTTTGCTGTGCAACTGGAGCATGTTTGGGATGTGTCTGAGGTGCGTGGAGTATACATCTCTGATGTATCTGTGGATATCTGAGTGGTAGAAAGGGTGTATCGAAAAACAGGACAACTTTTGAGATGTCTTGAGGTGATGTACAAGGCTGGTTGGGTGCTGGTGTCAAACTTGTTGTTTTTCTGTTAGGTTGTCTATTTTCTACTTAATTTACACCGGCATGCCACAAGGATCAATTCAGGCTCCAACCCTATTCCTAAGTCATATTAATGATCTCATATATGTTACCCATAATCCCATCCATTCAAATGCAGATGACTTAATACTTCACAGTTCATTCATACTTAACATCCATTCACAAACATTAATATCTCTAACTCACAACTAGGTGCAGCCATCCTCATAAATTAAGACCCATCTAGGATCAGTGAATGCTAGTAAAACCAATTACATACACTTTACTATTAGACAAATAGTGCCAGATTGCTTTAGTACCTTCAGTGCTACTAATATTCCAGTCTCCAAAAGTATTGAAATTCTAGGTTTCACTTACCAGTGCCCTCAGCTGGATGTCTCATGTCAGATCACTTGCTAAAACCGCCTTAAAGAAACTTGAATTATTGTACAGAGTTTGTAGCTTCCTCACTGACGAGTAGTTGGCTATAGTTTATGAGAGTCATGTGCACTCTCAGCTGGAATATTGCTCACCCTTGTGGAGTGGATGTGTAGAGGATGCACTAAAGCAAATAAACAATTTTCAGAACAAAGTTGTTAGTTTTATTAAGAACTCTTCTATTATAAATTTATGAACTACAACCTCGACAGGTATGGACTGTTGCTTACCTTGCATTATTTTACAGATGTTTTTATCGCAAATGCTCAGACGAAGTTGCATCCATTGTGCCACCTCTCCATGCCTTCCCTTGTGCTACACGGGAATTTGGTAGTGTTCATGACTGGAATGCCACACTGCCATATTGCAGATCTTCCGCCTATCAGAAATCTTTTATTACCCAAACTGCATCTCTTTGGAACTCGCTACCGTAGCGTTGTTTCCCTCTAAACTTCAACCTCCAGCTGTTCAAGGCCAACTGCTACAGACTTTCTATGAATGGAATACTCCATTAATCTGGAGTATGGATTATTATTTTATACATTAGTTTTTCCTTCCTCTGTTCTGTTATCTAAAAAAAAAAAAATTGATTATTTTCTACCATCTCCCCCATCCACCTATTACTAAAGGATATAAGCTTTTTAAACACATTTATACTTATAACAGGTTACTGAAATGACAAGCTTCAGGATGTGTATATTATTGACAATATGTCGGCACTAAGTAGAAACAAACATTGCAAAATATCAGTAACACTGTGAATAACTTAACTTTAATGTTCAAAAAGTCATTAAGTCGAATGTTCGTTACGGTGTAACTAATGATATAAAAGTGGGACTCTAAAGTATAATTAAGATTAATTCCTTGTTGAAACTTTTTTTTTTTCGTTAAAAATAAGAGCAAGAGACTGCACTGTTTTCCTATATACTCTGCTCCTCCTAAAAAAATCTTATTAGAGGAAAATTGTCGTAGGCTGTTTTAATGGCAGCGGGGGAAGGGGAAGTGCAAAATCTTCCTGTATGTGTTTAGTTCTTCCAGCAAAAAACAAGTCTGAGTTATGACAATGAAGCGATCGTATGTTTGAAAATCCCACCTAAGTATACAAAATGGCTCAATCTTTCACTGAAAAGTTGTCGAGTGTACTATGGCGCATTTTTTTTTTCTATTCTTGCTACTTTCAGACGATAAAATTCAAGCTGAAAAAGACCTCTAACTGAAGGGGTAAATGAAACGAATATATATTTAATTCCATCACGTCGAAACTCCTTCATCAGTTGAATAAAGAAGTATCGAAATAGTAAAAAAAAAAAAAAAAAAAAATGGCGAAACTCATATCTTGTATAGGGCAGGTTTAACTCCCTCATTATTCTTGGTACCTTCGGAATCGAACAGAATTATTAAATATTAACTTGGCGCCGCAACAACTAGGTCATATGGCCCCGGAAAAAATTTAAAATATTTAATAATAGAACAAAGTTAATATCTGCTTCCATGATTAAATTAAAAAACGATTTTCCTTATTGAATATACATATCAATTAATTAAAAGAGTCGAGAAGGCTTGCTTCCTTCAGAAATTTTATAAAATTAAACTGAATAGACAGAGGTTTCTCCAGGCACGGAAGACAGACAGTAAGCAACATCTGCCCTGCTACTTCAGGACGATCTGACTCAGCTTGGGAGAGACTTGAAATTGGAGAGGTTAGAAAATAGGCTTCCCTAAATCCTGCAGTATGGGAGGGCAGTCCTTAGCTGAATACCATCTCCTGGTGGGATTGAAAATAAAACAAAAAGTACATCATGTATTTCAAGGGGTTAACAACGTGAAAAATTGTCTTTATGCAATGAAATTATGTTCAGCATCAGGGTACCCTTGTGGCAATGACATCTGTTGTGCTTCCATGTTCTGTATAATGTAAACAATCAGTGTGGATACATTGTTCGCATCTGAACAACTCACGATATAAAGAACTTCGGAAACGCTGACATTTTTCCTTGGTACTTTCATGCATCCCAAATTCGTGCTCCACCGTGCCCTAAGTACTGTCCCTCCATCCCCGAGAATCCGTCACTCCTCATAAATACCGAATCATCTAAGCAATGCGGGTATGATGAAGAGTACGTCGGATTGTGACCTCCAGACATATCATCTCCGTAAGTGTTGTCCCAGTAATGTCTCCTTAGGTCTTGGTAAGTTAACCCTGCATCTGAGTGTATAAAACTGCCCCTGTCCGGAAGTGGACTGGGATTGTAACGAAGCTTGTTCTTCGATTTGCTTGAAGGGTCACTGCCTTTCTTCCTTGATCTTCCACTTCTGGCTTTCGTATTAACATTTCCTTCCCGCTTCCATCGCCTGATCCACCTGCACACTGTGGTGACGCTCGTACCAAAGTCTTGAGCAATAGCACGGGCTGACTTTCCATTGCGCCACATCCACACAAACCTCGTCCTTTCTGACAACGTTGTGGGTCTATAACTGTGCAGCTCTTCCATCATAGATGCTTCTGTGTAAAAGCCAAACACAAACTATTAATTACTGAGGGGAAAAGTAGGAGAATAACTGAAGTGATGCATTGTCTGTTCCTCTTAACATGTGAGTAAGAGGCGTCCCAAACTGGCTAAAAATAAATCCTTTGGCATTTCCCGAAAAACAGTAAAATAAATGCTTTTATCGCCTTCGCACTGAGGTGGTTAAGATGTTATCTAGGTAATTATTCGGTGCCATATGGAGAAAATGAAGTGAATATATACACACAGTATATTAGGATGATCCCCAAAATTCATTATGAAAATTTCAAAAATGCTTTGCATTATTTTAGTTGCACTCACTTAAATACTGACCTCCGCAAAATTTCATTTTTTGTAACTTTTACCACTGTCACATGATCCTGCATTACCCCATATCAGCCGACTGAGACGTAGCAGAGTAGCGTTACGTCATAACGTTTTTCAGTTTATCAAAAAATTCATAAAAGTTTACAGAATCTTAGATTTAACAACTTTCAGTTGTAATTAGATTAGTTAGATTTTATATATTTAATGAGTCACATCAGCCGGCCCACGGAACTACGTTCTAGAACATTCTATCATGGCTTGGCCTAGACAGCCACACCCACAATGTATATAAATGACCAGCCACAAGCCGTTCATCAGTTACCTGATATTCTCACTGTTGATTACAAGCAGTTGTTATGGTGAAATACTGAGTAGTGTTACGTCAGGTAGGAACTAAACACCATCGTGAATGATCTCTTTCTAGGCTTTCGGTTTTGGACATCTCTAGTTCTCTCATGGCATGTGTGACCCGAAAATAGGATCATGATTGGCTGATTGACTTTCCAGCTGACGTGATACACGAAAGTCGTCTTTCATCTTGGGTTGTAGTCCTGCGGTTGTATTTCAAGTTACACCAGTGCAAAAAGTTGGAAGTAAGAAGTGCAGCACCTCAGTTGTTTGCGAATCAATGTGCATCTGGGAGAAGGAGTGAATCCCAATTACAGAAGAGCAGAATGGTATTTCTAAGTTGGAAAAGAAGGTGAAGCAGTACTCGACAATCTACATCGCAGATAAACAGAGAAGATGAGTTTTAAGTGAGACTCAATGATTTATTTGGTATTGCCCACATCGAGGCTTTTCAGCTGATTAAAGTTCCAGAGGATCGCAAATTCTACAAGTGCAACAAGAGTCAAGGAATCAGGGCCCCATAGTTAGTGTGGAGAAAATCCTAGCATAAAAAGAGGGGCAGGCTCTTCAACATAACCAGTCGACGACAAAGAGAGTGCAGCAGTTAAAAAAGGAACGAGCAGGGAGACTATCGAGTTGACATACCAAACGGCAGTGACAGCTGCAGTGATTAAACCAATGATAGTGAGAGTGGTAGCACTCCTTCCACTGCAAAGAGGTTGTGCCATGCAAGGAACATTGTTACATCAGAAGCTGACTGCAGTACTTGACTGCACACTAAAATCATTGACCGATTGGCAGTTCATGTACTATCCGTAGTAGCTTCTGCCTTGGGTCATGAATGCTCAGAGTTGTCAATTAATTGGTCGTCAATCAGAAGATTTACGTGAACCCAGCAGAGGGCGATCATGGAATGATCCTGGAATCTTTTGCATGCGACAGGAGCCTATCATCCAATGGGATGGAATAATCCTTCCAGATGATGGTAAGGAGAAGGTTGCTGTGATCCTGTCACTGTCACTGACACAAGAGGAAATGAAAAGCTTCTTGGTGTACCGAAGATTTCTACGAGGACTGGACAAGCTTCTGCTGTGATGCAATGTGTTAAGGACTGAGAGTTATCAAAGGAGGTGGTCGATATGAGCTTTGATACAACGTCAAGTACAGTAACACTGGATCATCATTAGGTGCATGCACTTTTCTACAGCAACAACTGTCATGCCCACAATTTCATTTTGTATGCCATCATCACATCTTGAAATTGGTTGCAGGAGCAGTTTTCACATATTTTGGCCCGTCATCTGGTGCAGATAAACCCACATTCAAGCGTTTCCAATCAAGATGGAAAACCATCGATCATCAGAACTTCGATCCATTAATGCTTATTGACCTGGATCCTGTGGTGGCCAGTACGTTTTGCTGTTGCAAAAAGGAAGTTGTGTCATTTTGCATCAAGGAGCTCGAAATTGTTCAACGTAGAGATGATTACCGAGAACTTCCTGAGTTAGTCACCGTTCTCTTTGGCGAGCTTCCACCAAGGGCGTCTTTCAACTTCTGGCCAGGTGCCCTTCACCGTGCAAGGTGGATGGCCCGCATGATCTTCAGAAACAAGATGCATTTGCTCCAAGCTCAGTTTCAAGTGGCTGCTCCTGAGCTCATTGGCCTGAGACAATTTGTGACACTCATAAAAGTATTGTATATCAAACCCTTGTTCGATGCTCCATCAGCTACTGCTGCTCCACCTGGAGGTCTAGCATTCTTGAAAGGACTGCTCTCCCCTCCTGATTCCAGCATTGCCTTGGTCGCTAGCAAAAACTCAACAATCACCTGTGGTACCTGAGTGAAGAGGTAGCTGGACTCACTATATTCAATGGGACAATTCCCCTCGGTTTTAAGTGCAAGATGATGATCGCGCATAAGGGAGAACACAACGAGAATCTTCTACCGAGAGCTCAAGTTGATCCAGCAGCAAAGGAAGTCATCGCAGATAAGACTGCAGCGAATTTCAACACATCTGCCTCAAAGCGGATTTTTTTGGAATTCGACATCAATATGGACTTCCTAGACAGACACCCAGCTGAATGGGAGGACGGCCACTCCTTTCAGTCAGCACGACAGGTACTGGGCTCGATTACCGTTGTAAGTGACTTTGCCGAGCTTGGAGTAGCTCTTATACAGGACCATAATCAAGTCATTAAAAAAGACGAACAGCAACAACTATCTACTGCAAGTTGCTAAGTGGCATTCCTACTGTTTCCCTGGCACGATCAAAGCAGGAACTCCACAAAGCTCCTCCCGGAATTAATTATTGCTTGTGAAATGCACTGGTTTGTCATTCATCGGTGGTGTTTTGTTTTTACTTGTCTAGTTGTCAATAAACCAGAATTATATGAATGAAGTGTTTTCGCTCCTCATTAATCCCACTGAAATAAGTAAAAATTTCTATAGTTTTCGTTTCAGTACCAAAAACTGCAATATTGCCATCCTCCAGCTCGGACACCAATAACCTATAATATTCACCACACGTGTGATAGTAGTTAAGGAAGTCATTTAAGGGAAATATTTGACACCAAGCATTTTCTTATCTGTATGAATTATATTTTAAGGGAGTGCCTTTAGAAAACTTCCTTTCTGGTTTTGGTGTACTATGGAGGACCACCCAAATATATATATATATATATATATATATATATATATATATATATATATATATATATATATATATATACACCTAGGCTGCTTCCCCCAAGGAAAGGGAGGTAGCCGAGACAGGACGACACACTCTCAATTTACTCATCCACTCAAACACATTCATTCACATCTTAGCCCCAATTGGGAGAAGGGACAGATCCTCACCGCACCACACTGCACGAGGGTCAACTGCGCAGTTCAGTCATTGACATCCACAGCAGGGCCCAACAGCAGAGCTGGTTTACCAAAACCACTTCATAATAGACCCATCTCCTTACCCGCACCTGATCTGATTAGCTGATCAGACCAAATGCGGGAGAATATCCCCTCAGGGCTGTCATCGTTTATTCATTCACAATTTCTCTCCATTTATTTCTGTCACACACAGCCACTTTTCCTTGCTCAACAGACATCCCTCTCGCATCCAATGCTCTCTTCACGCTGTCCATCCATCCTATTCGTGGTCTCCCTCTCAGCCTTACACCTCTCATATCAGATATAGTTATTTTTTTCACCAATCGCTCATTATCCATTCTTTCCATATGCCCAAACCATCGCAACACCCTCTACTCAACTCGATCAGCCATTTCCCGAACAACTCCAGTTCTCCTTCCCACTTCATCATTTCTCACTTGATCCATACGCGTCACTCCACACATATTCCTCAGACACTTCATCTCCATCACATACAAACTTTTCCTCTCTGTTACACCCATATTCCATGTTTCAGCCCCATATATCGCAGTAAGTACCACAGTACCCGCATACAGCATTCTCTTTACATCCATTCTAAGCGAACAACATCTGAACACTTTTTTCATTCCTCCCCAGCACCTTTCCTACTTCATTCATTCTAAACTTCACTTCTGCATCTATTCTTCCATCCACAGCAACATGTGACCCTAAATACTTAAAACACTCTACCTCTTCAAGCAACTCACTTTTCAAAACTATATTCATCCTCCTACCATCTATCGACCTCGTACATTTCATCACTTTACTCTTATTCTCATTTACTTTCAATTTCTTCCATTCACACACCCTTCCAACCTCGTCTACCAACTGTCTAAGTCTCTCCTCTGAATCAGCCACAAGTGCAGTATCATCTGCAAACCACAGCTATATATATATATATATATATATATATATATATATATATATATATATATATATATATATATATATATATATATATATTTATATATATTATGCACTGCTAGGTGAGGGCGCTCACCATCCACTCACTCATTGTAGTGCTGCTATCGGGAGTCTGCCCGTTCCTTTACTCCATCCTTCTTTCCTTCCATCCTCTTCTGTCTTTCCTTCATTCTTTCCTCGTCCTTCTGCCTACTGGTGACTTTACACTCCCTCTTTTGTCTTTCTTTCCTTCAGTCTTTCCTCTTCCTTCTGCCAGTGGGTGACTTTACACTGAATGACAACCCAAATGGTTTCCTGTACACCAGGATACCATTTACTACGCTGGGTAGAAACAATATAACCAAATTTTGGTGCCTAGTGGTTTATTGGGTAATTCTTGCGCTACAGTCGGATTGAGCCAGTGAAGGTTTACATCCAAGGGGTGACTGGGGTTTATTGCTCATGTAATGACACTCAGGGATAAGTGAGGCTGATCACTCTCATCTTAAATGTCAGGTCCAACTGCCTAGCCCCGGGCTTCTATGCTTCTCATGGGGCAACGTAGGATTGCATGTTGGATATATATATATATATATATATATATTGAGCCTCTGTGCTACAGTAGTAGAGTGTACATTTTGCACGCTGGTGGACGCGGGTTTGCCTCCTGCCACAGGTGTACAAACTATGGGAATCGTTTACCGAGCCACTTACTACTTTGACGGATATAAGGGTTGCTGTGGTTGAACCAGTGTCGCATACTAACATGCGTGCACCCAGTCAGCTTAAGGTGGGTCGATTACACCTGGTAAACAGACTACATACACATCTAAACCCACCCCAACACTTCAGTTACAATTACAAGCACTTCTTATCCTATGTACAGTCTCTACCAGACTGCCTGAGCCACTAGGTAGAGATAATTGGCTGTATCGTCGCTGCTTCGGTAGGGGTAGGCTTGTACTGCAGTGGACCCTCAAACGGATGATCTATATATATATATATATATATATATAGGTGTGTTTCTGTGTGCGTGTATATATATATATATATATATATATATATATATATATATATATATATATATATATATATATATAGGTGTGTTTCTGTGTGCGTGTATATATATATATATATATATATATATATATATATATATATATATATATATATATAGGAGGCGGTGGCTGAATCAGTAGAGAGGCGGCCTGCAGTCCTGATGGACCCAGGTTCGAATCCCAGCTGAGGCAGGGAACAGTTTAAGGATTTGAATTCCATAAAAAGCAGACTTTCCTGATCTACCAGATGACCCGCCGACATGTCATAAAAGTACCCCCGCTAATACCAATACACCAGTCCTGTGTGAGACAGCCTTAGCATGTATTCAGTATGGACGGTGGGTGTTAGCGCCGAAGTGGTAACATGTGGAGGTGTAGGAGGACTTCTGGGCCTTGGGATAGGCTACTGCCCCCGAGATATAGGCCTTGAAAGCCTTTGCCCAGAGTCGGACACATAAATATATATATATTTATATATATATATATATATATATATATATATATATATATATATATATATATAATTCAATCCTATGTCGCCCCATAAGAAGTGTAGGAACCCGAGACTAGAGAAGTTGGTCCTGACAATATATATCTATATATATCTATATATATATATATATATATATATATATATATATATATATATATATATATATATATATATATATATATATTGTATATACAGTATATACAGCACCAGTCGAACAGGGGAGTACTCCCAAGGTGGATGGAAAGCTGATGACAGGGAGAGCTGGAGCTCCCGTTTCATCAGCCCTCGGGAGTAGGTCCCGACCATTCCCCTTTGATGAACTTTTTCAGTGTCTCAGTAACAAAGAGAGTACACCAGCATGCTCTCCAATACAAGTTTCTCTATCAACACCAAACTAGATGCACAGTACACACTACACTTCCTTTTCCAAAAAAAAAAAAAAAAAATCATGGCAGTGCAACACGTGGCCTCGGAGGTCCATAAATGCCCCCACCTTCCGCCCCTCTCACGGTGACGACTCGAGCTACATGGAAGGACTGTCTGACTCTCTTCTTCTTCATTTCTGCAACATTCGTGGCCTGTCCTCTAACTTTCTGTTGAACTTCATCTCTCCTTCTCTAAACCTTACCTCTTTATCTAACTGAGACTCAGTGTTCTGAGGCAACTGACAGCAGACCCTTTTCTGTATCCTCCTAATTTCTCTATACTCATTTCAAAGCCAAAGGTGGCTGTTGTGAATATATACGCAACGACTTATTGTGCTCTTATGTTTCCGAACTCGATTCTTGTGAATTCTCTACACTCTGGCTTTGGCTTTGTTGTCATTCTCTGACTAAATATATCTGCGCTGTCTACTTATCTCCAAATTCTACTGACTATCAAAAACTCTTTGACTATCTTACTTCTACGATGGAATACATTCTATCCATTTCTCCTTTCTCTGAAATCTCCATTCTAGGAGATTTCAATGTTCACCACCACCTTCGCCTCTCCTCTCCATTCACTGATCCACCTGGTGAACAAGCCTACACCTTTTGTATGCTTAATGACCCAGAGCAGCTTGTACAGCACCCTACCTATATCCCTGACCGCCTAGGAGGGAGCTCCAACATACTTGACCTCTTCCTTACAAATAACCCTTCTGCTTCCACTGTTTAACTTTTCTTTCTGTTAGGATCCTCCAATCACATCCTTATCACATTAACCTGTCTTATCGCTCTGGTACAGCCTGTGGACCCTCCAAAGAAACGTCGTCTGAGGCACTTTGGAACTGTGGATTGGTAGGTCCTTAAGGAGTACTTCTTTGATTTTCCTGGAATGATTTTTGCTTCCATGGCTGGGAGCCATCTGAGTATGCCTTGCGCATTACGAAGTTGGTCTCTTGGGCATGGAAACATACATTCCTTTCTCATATCCTTTGACTAATGCAATAAAGCCTTGGTTTAATCACGCATGTTCTAATGCCATCCACAACGAGGACAGGGCCTATAAAGGGTACCGGAGCCAACCCACCCCTGAATCACATCTTTCATATGTTTCTGCCCAGAATCATGCTAACTCTGTTCTTCGCTCTGTTAGAAATTATTTCATCCATACTCAATGCTCTCAACTCTCCAACTCGAATTCTTCCCGCTCCTTCTAGCATCTTGCCAAAAACCTTTCTAACAACTTTACCTCATCATCCTTCTCTCCTCTTTTCTACTCTGATGGCTCTGTAGCTATTTCTTCTACTGATAAAGCAGATCTCTTCACTCAGACTTTCTCCTCCAGTTCCACTTAACACGATTCTGGTGCTGTTCCTCCATCACTTCCCTCCTCGGACTTCCTCATGGCTGACATTAAAATTTCTTCAGCTGATGTATTTTCTGCCATCACAGGCCTTAATACTAATAAGGTATATGGGCCTAATGGAGTCCCTCCTGTTGTTCTCAAGAACTGTATTTCTGTACTTACACCCTACCTAGGTAAACTCTTTTGCATTTGTCTAGCAACTTGCACCTTTCCTTCTAGCTGGAAGTTTGCTCTCATTCAGCCAGTCCCAACCCTCTAACTATTGTCCAATTGCTTTAACATCCTGTATCTCAAAAGTTTTTGAGTGAATTCTTAATAGAAAAATTTTACAGCATCTTTCCGATCACAACCTTCTTTCTGATCGTCAGTATGGGTTCCATCAGGGACGCTCCACTGGCGATCTTCTCATCTACCTTTAACCCCTTAACCGCAGGGTGTCACTTTTGTGACGCTTGGGAGCAAGGGATCACACTTTTGTGATTCTGTGTTATGTTGAATTCTCCCGGGCTTTCAAGTGGTGGCTTGTATCATCTAGCAGTACTCCAATGTCCAACACTAGTCAGCACTCCTAATCTCATCTGTACTACCATCCATTGTCGACAATTTAGTCATTTCACCCCATTCTTGACTCCCCTCCCTACCTCCCCTCCATTACCCTCGCCTCTCGCCTGCCTGGCCGTGCTACTCTAAGTAAATCATCCCTGGAATTTTTCACTGATTTCATCCATTGAAATAAGCCCTATGCCCTATTCTTATACCAAGTAATATATACAAGAAAGAAATAAGGTAAGTGAGAGTGCCATACACCTAGAATTGGCTAATTATCACCTGACAACAACTCACATGCACTCGTTCGCTAATTTTCGCTGTTTATTTCCCCTTGAAATATGCTGTATAATCTATTTTCATAATAAAAATATATATAAGAAAGGAAGGGAGAAGCCCAAGTGATATTTACATTCACCTGGAACTACCTAATTATTGCAGGCCACCACACTGTATTCTACGCTAAGTAAATCTTCGCTAGAATTGTCCACTGATTTCATCCATTGAAATAAGCCCTATGCCCTATTCTTATACCAAATAATATATACAAAAAAGAAATAAGGTAAGTGAGAGTTCCATACACCTGGAATTGGCTAATTATCACCTGACAACACCTCATGTGCACTCGTTCGCTAATTTTCGCTGTTTATTTCCCCTTGAAATATGCCATATAATCTATTCTCATAATAAATATACATATAAGGAGGGAAATGAGAAGCCTAAGTGATATTTACATTCACCTGGAACTATCTAATTTATCATGTATTGTCTTGGTTTCCTGCCAATCATTTCATTGCTGTATATTAGCAGGTCTCACAAGGCTGAAGTTGGCAGCATTGCACTCACCCTAGCCAGGTGGCAGGAGGCCACCACTATCAGTTTACTGTCGTCTTTCAAGGTAAAAGTACGTCGGATTTGCGCCTGTCAAATTCCGCTGCTTTTTAGCCCCATGCAAAGGGCCCTGTGACCTCTACCCCCTACTAAACCTCGTGTGGAAAGAGATAAAGGGTTGACAAATGATAGAGAGTGACCACGATCTTTCTGGTGAGTAAAACAGTGCAAGTGGAAATGTAAATAATGTGTAAACAGCAAGTGAAAGCAATGAATATAAAATAAGTGAACGGTGGAAAATAATTTTATAAGTTACTGCAAGTGACATTGCCTAACACAGTGTAAATAAAATATTAATGTAAATAATGCAAATAAAATAGAGAATATAAATAGAAATGTAAATGAGTAGTATTATAAGAATAGGAGTATATATACTAGGAGTAATGAAAGTGAATGATTCACTCTAGCATGTATGACTACTATGAGTGATGAGAGTGAAGGTGAAAGTGACATTCACTCTCAACGCTAGTATACAGGACGAGAAAGTGAATGCTACTATTTTACTGAAGGAGAAATTGAATGCCTACAGTGACAATAAACTACATTTACTGAAGCAAACTTATGGATAAAGACTGGAGATATATATAAGTGTTATATAGTAATAAAATTATAAAGTGTGAGGAGTTTTATGAATAATAAATGACAGAACACCAGCGGCGAACGATCGGAAGTGGGAAGGTCATACGCCCTCGTAATTTTCATTGCTTTCACAGTGTTTTTTTTTTTTTTTAGAGTATGGATTCAAAACTATTTGAGAATCATAGAATAGTGTTTCTAGTGATAATATCAGGCTGTGGTAATCATATTATGGATTGTCGGGAAGTGTAAAATGGAGACTTCGTTACCCAACTTCAGAGGTCTCCACAAGTCCTACGGTACTCGACGAAGGCTCAACAAATATCCCAGGAGAAAGCTGAAGGTATGTGCCATAAGCAGATATATTTTTGTTACTCTCGGACTAATAACTGATTTTTGGCAAATATTTTTAGAGAGTCTGTCAGAGCGCGAATATGCCCGCGGGAGCCGCAAGTCAAAGCAAAACAAGCCCGTGGTTTAAGGGTTAAGACTCCTGGCCATCCTCCTTTCGGGACTTTGGCGAAAGCTTTGCCATTGCTCTTGACATCTCAAAGGCTTTCTATCGAATCTGGCATAAATCTTTAATTTCCAAATTGCCCTCTTACGGTTCCTTTCCTTCTATCTGTGCCTTCATCTCTAGCTTCCTTTCTGCTCATTCTACTCGTATAGCCACTGTTGTAGACGGTCATCGTTCTTCTCCTAGATCTTTTAACCCGCCCCGTCCCGACCACTTTTTGACCACTGGTACCCCCCAATCCCGACCATTTTTCGACCCTTTTTTTTTTTGCTAAAACTTTCGCTTTTGGTGAGAAACATCGAAAATTCATAGAGAAATCGCTCACCTGAGGTTTAAAATACTCATTACAGGTAGGAGAGCCTCCTTACCTTACTGGGTTTTCTATCAGGCTGGCACCAAAGAACACGAGTTCTATGGGAGGATAACTATTTCACACCACTCATAAATGGTATTTATTTATTTACTGTTACGAATTTATATGTAGTACAAGAGTATATTGGTTTTCAAGCAGTAATATAGGCATTATAAGCACTGTTTCACTCATTAATAACTGACCTTTTTTTGCCACATTACCTGATTATCATTTCTAACTGTTTCTTCCTCTAATGCTATGTAAAGTTTGTCCTCCACATTGTCATTGATTGGGGAATCACTCTGGCCCTGAATTTCGTACCGTGGCATGACATGGCTATACTGGCCAGGTCACTGATAACAGGTGAATTGCTGAGAAAAGGGCATGCAGGGGGGGGGAGGAGGTCATGCTGGGTAAGGCATTGTCTCTGCCTGGCATCTTGTTGAGGAAGGTGTCCCGTGTATACGTACCAAAAATGACTCGCGAAAATGAAAATTGTGGAAATTATGAACCTTGCAATTGCAGGACGTTGAAGTACGTCCTCGGGATTAGCTGTGACAAAACGTGAGGACGTGGAAGTACGTCCTCGGGACGGCGCGGGTTAACAGTGGTGTTCCTCAGGGCCTTGTCCTATCACCAACTCTCTTCCTTTTATTCATCAATGACCTTCTAAGCTGTACATCTAATCCTATCTACTTATGCACTGATGACTCCACCCTACACCTTTCCATTCGGTTCCTACAACGTTCATCTCAGCACTTACTTCAGCAAACAAGGGATGAGGCTATGGCACACCTAATGTCTGACTTGGCTCGTATCTATGAATGGGGTAAAAATAATCCGGTTGCTTTTAATGCATCAAAGACTCAGTTTTTACACCCATCAACCCGACAAAATCTTCCACTAATATACCATCTAATGTTTAATCCTGCATCATCCTTGAACATGCTTGGGGTTTCATTTACTCGGAACTTATCTTGGAAAGATCATGTTACATCTGTTGTATAATCTGGTTCCAAGAGACTAGGTGTGCTAAGCCGACTCCATTCCTTCTTTACCCCTACACAATTGTTGACTCTATACAGGGGTTTTATCTGCCCCTGTGTGGAGTATAACTCTTATGTGTGGGGAGGCTCCTCACATACAGTTCTTCTCAATAGGGTGGAGTCAAAGTCTTTTCATCTCATTAACTCTCCTCCTCTTACTGACTCCCTTCAACCTCTGTCTCTTTGCTGCATTGTTGCATCTTTATCTCTTTTCTTTCGTTACTGCAATGGTCACTGCTCCTCTGATCCGTCTGCGTGCATTCCTCCACCTCTATGACGGGCGTCTAGCAACCGGCTAGCAGCAAACTCTCATCCCTTTTTCTGTCCAACTCTCTAATGCAAGAATTAACCGTTACTCCCAGTCCTTCATTTATGCAATAGGTTAACTCTGGAACTATTTCCCTCTATCTGTATTTCCTGCTTCCTATGATTTCCAGTCTTTCAAACGCAGTGTGTGCAGGCATCTCGAAATGATCCGATCTTGAATTTGGCTCTCTCTTGTGTTTTATTTTTCTCTTGGAAATAACAATAATTGTGGGCTCGCGGTCTTTAGTTCCTTCTTCCTCACATAAAAGATATATATATATATATATATATATATATATATATATATATATATATATATATATATATATATATATATATATAATCATATAATGAAGCGTTACTCATGGGTACCTTTTTTTCTTTTTACTGCCATGTGAACTGCATTGCAATTCAGTTAGCTAAATAAATGTTTGGATGTCGGTTCTCTACTTTAGTAATTGAAGTGGAATCACCTTATTATGTTATTAATTATGAGGTGTAATAGTCATTATTTATCAGCATTATCAAACAATATTGTCCAAACTCTTCTACATATGAATATAGTTACTGATTGCTGATAATCAGTTGCTTTGTTAAGAGTGCCGAAATGAAGCCCACCCCTTGGAGATCGAACACATATCCCAGAAGACCGAAGTCAATGCAGAACTTTTCGTGTACTTCACTTAAAATGCAGTTCATCTCCTACAGAGTAAACACTGCTTGCAGGTGCTCCCTTCCATAGTTGTGATTATTTCCTGAGCGTATATTGGTGATTCGAACGATGACAGTTCTCTGTTTCATCTTTGTCTCAAAATTGCATAATCCACCTTTCTGCGGTTTTACTTACGCCAATTATTTGCACTGTTTGTACGGTATTCTCTCCCCCTACATAAATGAAGATCATGCCACTCCTCATTTCCCTAGTAGTTGGCCACATGTTTCTTGACCTCCCCCTACGTCTGCTTGACGTTTTGGATTTCGCCACCAGAGGGCCGGACATAAACAAATGTATTGCTGTGTGTGGTTCATATTCCTGTTTTCTCCACTGGTCCTTGCCTTCCAACACCCTTCTGTAGTTGCAGGGAGCAACATAAAGGTCTAGTGCTTACTTCACATTGGTTGTGTTTTTCTGGTGTTTGGACTTAGCCTGTAGTTTGAGGGGAGAATTCAGTACGGTAGAAGGGGCCCCCCTGGTCGGGTTTTCTCGTTTCTGTGCATGTGCAGTATGACCTTTGTGACGTCATGGACGAGTCACTCCATTTCCCCTGCTACCATTGGTCTGTTCTGTCGTGCTGGTGAAGCTGACATCCCGCTCACCCTGCTACCTACCTAGGTGTGCAGCATGTAGCACTCGGGCCCTGACACCCTCAAGGACTTTGAAGCTGACCTGGCGCTGAGTGACGAGGATGAAATGACTCAAAGTGATTGGCCACAGCTTCCACAAAGTAGTAGCAATGTCTCGTTAGCTAGAGAAGTAGCTACAAAACCAGCACTATTTGTACCTGCCACACTTCACCTCGTCAGCCAGGCATCTTCCTCTGCCAAGCATCCCGTGCATAACACCTCGGACAGCAACAGTGAACCTTCATCCCCTGCTACCAAATCTTCCAAGCGGCATGAGACTTCTGATCCTCTGCAAAGGGCAACTGCCCTTACATCCAACACTCCTTGCCTCCCGTAGCTTGTTCAATACCCCCAAGTTTCGATGTTGCTTCCTGCCTCTACGCCCCCGGCGTTCACTCCCAGGGCTGACTACATCAAACTTTTATTCAAAGACAACCCAACTGTGGACATCAAACTTCGATGGCTGTCTGAGGTCAATCTTGCTTTTCACCCTGACCACACCCAAGAGGAGGTCAAGATGTCTGCAATCACGTTCTGTTTTGTCTACATCTCCAGACGTCTCAGGGACATTGTAGATAGTGTTACTAATGGAGAGTTCTAATCCCTTTCTTTGGAAATTCAAGACTCACCTGAGAGGCCCCACGAGTTTCCTACTTACCTCCTTACATGTAATCCTGTCTGCATTGATCCTAACTTGGCCAAGGAGCTGTCAGGTATCTACTCAGCACGACGTTTCCACCAGAATGGCACTCCTATCCACCGGCTGGTAGTCACCTGGAGCCTTCCTCACCCGCAACCACCAATTGTCACCTTCAGCTTCCTTCCCTGCTTCCCATCTTGTGAGTTTCACAAGATGAAGGACGAACAACCGTGGTGCTTTCGATGCGGGTGCATTGGTCACATCTCCTGGTATTGCTCTGTGCTAGAACAGTGTGCATGGTGCTCTGGCCAACACGACTCTCGGACGTGTCCTCACTGATCTCCTCCACCTGTTTCTGATAAAGCCTCAATGCAACCCAACCCGCCACCTCCAGATACCTTGCTTTGGAAATGTCCCTGATGTCATCAAGAAGGGGTTAACGTTTAGCATGGCTGCATTAGATGCCAGGCTAACCCTGCCCCCATTGCTATGGGTGAGGCTCCACTAGCATCACCACCACCACCACTCCACGCTGCCGCTCCCTCTGCCTCCACTGTCAGTTTGGACTCAGCTGCAGTCACTGAACTTCGCAATGCTGTTGCCACTCTCAGGACTCGTATTAGCTCACTTACGGCACGTTTCGATGCAATAGAAGCCCGGATTGATGGCTTGGTTAGCAAGGAAGCCACACTTGAGACAACTTTAAATTTACTGGTTGAATCACAAGTCATCATTATGACTGTCACCACCCTTACAGAGAAGCTGGCCTCCATTGTCACTCCCATTGGACGACTGAATGCTCCCTCCAGGGAGTCTTCCCCTTGTGGCACACTGCGTAGCACTTCTCATGCCACCATCACTTCCTCATCTGGCCCTCGCAAACATCATGGCAAAGTTCGGTAACATGGCACAAATGCATGTCATCTCTTGGAATGCCTGTGGTGTTACTAACCAGTCTAAACTTTGTTGGTCATGTGCTACTCAGGGTAGAGGCACCCATTCTCAATGGTTATGTTTCTTACATCCATCGAGTTAGGAACGAACTTGTCACATATGTCCACTCCTCCATCTAGCACCGTTTCCTCCAAAGCTCTGTAGACGACGAGACAACCTTCCAGCTTCTTGAGGTCACCATTGGAAGAAACACAATTCGGTTGTCCAACGTGTACTCTGCACCAGGCAGGTTGAATACAGCTGCTCTCCCAGCTCCCACCATCCATGGCATGATATTCATGGGGGATTATAATGCCCAACACCCTACTTTGGGGTACCTTTCTGCCACCATTAACCTTAACGGGACTAAACTTCTTGAGTATATTCGTCGTAGTCAGCTCACCAACTGGGACACCGGTGGGGCCACACGCTCTTGAGGAAGCACATTAGATCATGTCCTTACATCTGGCATCATGGCGTCTCTGGTCAGATGTTGATCTATCCCTGCGCTCCTCTCTGATCACATCGCTCTCAGCCTTCATTATTCCCTCCCTGCTACACCTTCTCCTGTACACAGATGCATTCGCATTACAATCCCACCCAAGGACTGCCCTACATACATCTCCTTTATGACCAACCTTCTTCCCACGTTCGACTTTCATTGTCCCAAAAAGTTGTATTCATCACTTGTCAGCTCCACGCATGCCTTCTACACCCATTATGTCAGCAAACAACACATTACGCACCATCATGATGCCCACACTTGGACACTGGATAATCGCATCGCTCAGGCAGAGAGAAAGGTGGTGGAAGACGGTTTTGCCTTTCATAGACGACCTTCCCCCGAGAGTCTCCATCTGTATCGATTGTCAAGGGATTTTCGAGGGATGATCTAGTTGCTCTTCAGCACTGGGATTATACCGATTCGTGGCATAAAATTACCGATAGCATAAACCATCAAACGACTGTTGGTTCCATGTGGTGCCTCATCAACAAGGTTGTCACCAACTTAAATTCAGTCCATTTTTTCCTACAGTCCATATCCCCTCTGGCCCTATTCCTCACAGAACCACAAATCTCACTGTCTATTGAAGTATCCCCGTAATGTTTTCCTGGTTACCATCTCCTCACAAACTTCCATAATAAGGGTGGCACCTGTTGTTATATCAGATTCCAATATGCAGTTGACACCATTTTAAACTTCACTTCACACAGTTTTGATTACTCGTTGTATAAACTAAACTCTCAAAATATTACCAAATATATCTGTGTAGTTTGTCGCTCCCCCAATCCTTCTTCTGAACCTAGTGTGTTTGATTCAATTTCCACACAGTTGAGTAACCTTAATCTTGCCCTTAACACCGAAAGTACCATCTTCAGAGATTTTAACATACATAATGTTGAATGGTTGTTGCAGTCTGCCAGGACTGACGATGCTGGTCTAGAGTGCAAGCTGTTTGCAGAATCGTTTAATCTCACGCAACTGGTAAAGCAACCAACCAGAATACCAGGTAATCCTGACCATAATCCCCATATTTTGGATCTGTTCCTGACAAATAATCCAGATCAGTACAGGATAGAAGTATTGTCTCCACTTGGATCCTCTGACCACAATCTCATCAAAGCCTCAATAGTTAGCCCCCCCTAACCTCCCCGTTCTGAACCTGTCAGGGTGACCCGATGGCACTTTGACAGGGCAAACTGGGATGAATTTAGAAATTGTCTGCTGACATTCCATGGCAGTCTCTCTTCTCTAATAATGTCAGTTCTACCCAGTCCCACATTTGTGACTTAATACTAGCTCGTATGGATTTATTCATACCAAGTCAACAACTCACTAAAAGATTGAACTCTCCAAAATGGTTTGATAACAACTGTGCCAGAGCAACAGCCCAAAAGTCATCAGCATATAACTATTACTTAAAATCAAAAACATCTGAATCACTCTCTCAATTTAAAATTGCTAGAAACCATGCAAAAGCAGTACTAAATCTTGCTAAATCAAACTTTCTTCAAAACCAAGCATCAAAACTACTTAACAACCCTAATGACAATAGAATATTCTGGTCAATTCTCAGTTCTTTCAATAATAACCTTAACAACTCATCATCCATTCCACCACTAAAATTTCCAGATGGCAACATTACAAATGACCAGCGTGGGAAAGCAGATATCTTTGCCAGTACATTTGCCAGAAATTCCACCTTAGAGGAAGCCAGCCAGAATGTCCCAGCACTAGAGTTTGACTCTCCTAACTTTGTTCCACTTAAAATACAGAATAGGTACATGAAATCCATCGTAGACAATTTACTTACCGACAAAGCTCCAGGTCCAGATGGAATTCCACCAATTATTTTGAAAAAGTGTTCCCCAGAACTTGCCCCTGTTCTAGCTAAATTATTCAGACTATGCATAGTACTTCTTCATTCCCTAATTCATGGAAAGAAGCCGATATCCACCCAAATCAAAAGAAAGGAATTTCCTCTGACCCCTCTGATTACAGACCAATAGCTGTCACATCTTCTCTTGGTAAGGTTTTTGAAACTGTAATTAATTAGCTCATAGTTAAACATTTTGAATCCAACAACTTAATTAGTGATAGACAATATGGTTTTTGCCAAGAAAGATCCACCATTGACATACTCAATCTCCTGACTCATACCATCCATCAATCAGTTGACCTACATGGTGAAACTCATGCAGTAGCCCTGGATATTTCTAAAGCTTTCGACAGAGTGTGGCACCGTTCCCTGTTGTCCAAACTCCCTTGCTATGGACTAAACTCTTTTGTTCCTCTGATTTCCTCATATCTCAGCAATAGAAAAATAAGAGTAAAAGCCACTTTCCACTCAATTAACGCCGGTGTGCCGCAGGGATCAGTTCTGCCACCAACCCTGTTCCTCGTTCATATTACTGATCTCTTATCTGTCACCCACAATCCCATTCATTCATATGCAGATGACTCAACTCTTCATAGTTTATTCACACTCAGACATCCATTTACGAAGTCCGATATCTCTAACTCTCAACTCGGTACAGCCATCTATTTAACCCGCCCCGTCCCGTCGACGTATGGGTACGTTGCAACGATTTGCATTTGCCCGGCCCGGCGATGTACCAATACGTCGTGCAATTGCAAGGTCCCTAATTTGCACAATTTTCAATTTTCGCGCGTGATTTTTCGTATGTATACACAGGACACCTTCCTCTATTCCTCTACAAGATGCCAAGCAGGGACAATGCCTTACACCGCATAACCTCCCCCCTCCCCCCCTCATGCCATTGTCTCTGCAATTCACCTGTTACCAGTGACCTGGCCAATAAAGACATTCAGGGCCAGAGTGATTCCCCAATCGATAATAATGTGGAGGACAAGGTTTACATAGCATTACAGGAAGAAACAGTCAGAAATGATGATCTGGTAATGTGGGAAAAAAAAGGTCATGAATGGTGATTAGTTAGTGAGTGAAACAATGCTTATAATGCCTATATTACTGCTTGAAAACCAATATACTCTCATACTACATATAAATTCGTACCAGGTAAATAAATAAATACCGTTTATGAGTGGATAAAATAGTTACCCTCCCATATAACTCGTTTTCTTTGGTGCCAGCATGTTAGAAAACCCAGTCAGGTAAGGAGGAACTCCTACCTGAATTGAGTATTTTAAACCTCAGGTAAGTGATTTCTCTATGAATTTTCGATGTTTCTCACCAAAAGCGAAGGTTTTAGCCAAAAAAAAAAAATCGAAAATACCTCGGGACTGGGGGATGTCGGAGGTTCGGAAAACCTCGGGACGTGACGGGTTAAACCAAGTCTTATCCACGATCAGTGAATGAGGACAAAATAACCTTGTCTCATTTAATGCTAGTAAAACTAAATATATACAATTTAGTAATAGACAGGTATTGCCAGAATCGTATATTACATTCAATGCTACAAATATTCCCATTTTCGAAAGTATTGACATTCTCGGCGTCTCGTTTAACAATGCCCCCAGCTGGACCTCTCATGTTAGATCACTTGCTAAAACCACCTCAAAGAAACCTGGATTATTGTACGGAGTCCATAACTTCTTCACTGACGAGCAGTTAGTTGTAATTTATAAGAGTCATGTGCGCTCTCAGCTTGAATACTGCTCACCCTTGTGGAGTGGATGTGAAGAGGTTGAATTAAAACAGGTAGAAAAATTCAGAACAAAGCTGTTAGAATTATTAATAACCCTGCTATTACTAACAAACTACCTCCCCTACAAGTAAGAAGGAATGTTGCCTCCCTTGTGTTATTTTACAAATATTTCTATAGCAAATGCTCAGATGAAGTTGCGTCCATGGTGCCACCTCTCCATGCCTTCCCTCGTGCTATACTTGCAGCTGGCAGCGCTCATGACTGGAATGTCACTCAGCCATACTGCAGAATTCAGCCTATCAGAATTCTTTCATTCCCCGATCTGCATCTCTCTGGAACTCGCTTCTCCAGAGTTGTTTCCCTCCAAACTTGAACATACTGCTGTTCAAGTCTAACTGTTACAGATATTTTATGAACAGAGGACACCAGTAATCTGGTGCATGGATTTGTTTTGTTTTTTTATTCATTTGTTTTTCCTTCCTCTGTTTCTGTTATTAAAAAAAAAAAAAAAAAAAAAAGCCCCCTAGTGTCCTCCACCACAGTCCAGCACGGTATGTACAGGATCTTGAAGATGTCTGGTCTGCACAGTCACAGGCTTGCGCCTTTCCCACACACATACAGGACATGCTTTCCACCCAGAAAAACTTCCATGCACTCCGTCTCACTGCCACTTTACTGAGAACAGACAATGTGGATGGTGTGGCTATAACTGACGATGAATTGCGATGGGCCCTCGCCAGGGGTAGGGTAACAGTTCCAGGTGATGATGGCATCACTTTTTCTGTCCTCCGTGTCCTCCTGAAAGTTCCTGGTAATCCCCTTCTCTAGCTGTTCAACGTTTGCGTCCGTCTGGGATACGTGCCAGAAGCCTGGACCCGCAGTACAATCGTGCCTATTCCTAAACCTGGCACTGATAAATTCCGACCAGATTTCCCCCACCTCCTGCTTCAGTACATCCTCCTTACAAGACTTGTTTAGGCTGCAGGACAAGCTCTCACCCCGACTGTATGGCTTTTTTCCACAGTGAGGAACACATCACTGCCTCATGGAGCTATACACCCTCCTATCCCCTACCAGTGTAGTGGCCTTCATTGATTTAAAAAGTGCATTTGATGTTGCCAACAGAGACATCATCGTCGACCAGCTAGTGGATTTAGGATTTAAGGGAAACATGCTGCAGTGGATACATGGTTATCTGTCTAATAGGTCATCTCGTGTCCTTTTTAAGGGCGCATACAGCACTGCTAAGGATTTCGAGCTTGGTACTCCACAAGGTGGTGTCCTTAGTCCTTTTTTGTTTAATATCCCCATGCATCGTCTACTCACCCTCCTTCCTGACATCCCTGGAACCATGGTTACTTGCTATGCTGATGACATCTGCATTCATTCAAATTTCCCTGCAGATCTGCAACGTTTTCTTCACTTGTTTCACGAGTCGGCTTCCAATTGGAGACACATTCTCTCTCTCCAGAAAAGAGTAGAATCTTCACTTCCCATCCAGAAAGAACACTGTCTGTATTCTCTGTCGGGGATTGTGTTATCCCTCTGTGTACACAGTACCTTTATCCGGGGACACCTGTACGGATTTCTATCTCCATTCCTGCATGACAACGCATATATCCGAATGTTCAGGATCTGCTGACCCGGCTATAGCGGCGCCTAAAACCTCTCAAATGGCTCACTAATTATGCTGCAGGAGTGTCTATTCCTGTAGCATGAACCATATACATAGCGTTCGTTCGATCAGTTGTTGATTATCTCTCCCCTGCCCTTTGTCAACTTTCCAGAACAGCCTTACAACCTCTTGAGAAGTTCCAAAACACAGTAATGAGACTCATCCTGGGCTGCCCTGGCTCAACCAGAATTGTCAACATGCAACTTGAACTCAACCTTCCACCACTTGTTGAGAGAATATACTCCCTGGTTATTTACTTCAGCGTTAAGTGCCTGCATTATCCTCACCTTTCTCCCCACTACCCTCACATCATTCGGACTTGCCTTGATCCCACTGCACCAAGGCCTCTGCTTTGCAGTGGTGGCCGCACACTAGTTAATACTGTTTGTTCAAACGTCCGATAGCTAAACATCAATGTACCAGTGCTTGCTAAGGAGGTGGACTGTGGCGTTCCACCTTGGCAGACCCCTGCGCCTGCCATCTCATACACTCCGGCCTCCAAGACTGACCTGCCTCAGTTTCAGAAGCAGCTAGCTTTGGAGACCATCACCAGGCTGTCATCTTCCCTCCCTTTGGTCCACCATATCTACACTGATGGCTCCCTGCAGGAGGATGGCAGCACTGGCTGTACTGTATTTTCTCCAAGTCTGGACCCACCTCAAGGGGGCTGGTTGGGCTGTCGACTGCCAACCTCGCCGAGCTGTACGTATTGTGAACAACATGGACTCCTGAATGCAGTTACTTTATTACTATGGATGAACAACAGCGGCTTGATCATCTGTGACTCACAGCCAGCCCTCCATGCCCTTTTGTCTCCCAGGCCTGCTTATCAACACTTCGTTACACAGATACTCCGTCAATTGGCCACTGCCTCTGATCATTCGCTGGTGGTGCACTTTCCGTGGATTCCCTCTCATAATGGTCTCACAGCCAACAACACCCCTGACCTGCTTGCAAGGACTGCCTGTGGACTGGATCCACCCACTGTGGATGCTACTAATTTGCTACAAGCAGATAATACGCAGAGCAGCCCGCTCCCCTATTCTCCACCGTAGAAATGCTGAGAGGGCTCACAGTGCGTCCATCCAACATTATGACCACTTTCTCTCTCGTCCCCATAGATATCATCGCAGTGGTCTTATGGTTCGTTAACATAACATGGTGTGAGCCTGCCTCTGACTGGGCTACAGACCTTTGTGGCAGGTGGCTCAGGTGGGCAACGCACTTCATTTCTCCTCGTGTAAGCTGTGTGATGCACCTAGTCCCAACACCCTTGACCATTATTGCCCGCAGTGTCCACTTGTCTCTGATTTAATACCACACGAACTCACATTAGTGGACACTTGTAAACATTTGTTTGAAGATTATAACCTAGATGTTATTCTCATGAGTCATCCACACCTTGGTGGGTGTTAATTTGTTATAGCTAGACAGCGTGTCCTGCATGGCACGAGTTCCCCTGTACTCACCTCGCATATGGCAGCAGGGCACTGTACTAGGTTTGTCGCCTTCGAACATAATAAATTAATCAAATCAAATCAATGCTTGACGTTTCTGATAAGGTGTAAGATGAAACGATCAGGTGATCATCGCCTGACCGAATATGTTTCTCATTTCATCTCACTGACGTAGTAATTCTCACGAATCGATGTTAAGGCTTCGGAAATTCTTGGGTTTATTTATACTGTCATCCCATCAGCATTTATGAAGCTTGAGAAAGTCAGGCAAGACAAGCACGAATACTTTTAAATGGTAGAACTGTCACAATGTTTCACGTTCTCCACTTAATCTGAGGACGAACCCGCGACACGTCTTTCGTCTGGCATTGTACACTTGCATAGAGAATTATCCGCACGATCTTGTGCTACACAATATGACACAAACGTTGATGGCAATGGATGTATAGGCAAGGGCCGTGGAAACTGCTGATAACACTGACCGTCACATATTGCATCATATCAACTCCGAAGCACACTTGAAGCATTGTGTAACAACTGAAATATTTGTGGATCCTCCTACAACATAGTTCGGATGATAAATAGCAGTATGGGCGTGTTGTGTTTATTCTCAGATGTGGTGCCCGGATTATTTGTAAGTCGTATTATAATCATCACGTTTACAGTCATGGGTGGTGGTTTAAGGATACGATGGTTTGACTATTGCAAGAGTTTTTCCAGGATCCTAGATGTCACGTTTAATACGCCAATGACATACAGTAATATCTGTGTGTATTACTCAGTGTCTATATGATATATATCACAGTTTCTTTGCGTTATTACTGTATGGCAACCATCGACTCCTTCATGGCAGCTTCTCCCAGGATGTAATTGCCATGATTCTCATGGAGCTTCAAGCATTCTGTGTAATGATGAATAAAATACTTTCATGATGTTAATTAGTTACAGAAAGTAAAACTAATGGATAACTACCGTCTTTATTAGCTGAGATGTCTTCCACGCATGAGTATCAACCCATCCAAGGCAGAAGTCATCGTGGTGTTCGTTTTCGTATCCATTGGACTCCTACGGAAGGATACTTTTCTGTGCAGGTGTACATCAATGTTCCATTTCTCCCTAGAGTAATAATTAAGTCCTCTTCTTTCTTCCCGTTAGTTACTTGTTCATTTCCTATAACTCTTTTTGCGATTTGTCGCCAATGCAGAATCTTCCAAATTATTATTTATTCCGTCCTTTGGAGGCAACACAAAGCGAAAAAGAACCATGTTAATTATATATTCTTGATAGTTCTCTTGCTTATATTCCTGTTTCCTTGTTTCTTGATCCTACTTCACCCCATAGTTAGGTGGGAAAGAGGGTCAGGATGATGATGATATGATGGTGATGATGGAAATAGACTTCGTGGTTCTTCATTAACAAGTTTGTAGAAATTGTCACTGATACGACTGAGAGTTTACAGCCATTATCGCTGATGAACGATCGATTCCCTAAAATTATTTATGTATCTCAGCTTCGGATTCAGGTACACGTACATATTTATCTCTGTGGTAGGTAATAAAATTAGCGCAATATCCAGTATCATTATTCAGTATGATGAATGACCGTAAATAACCTTGGCGGCAGATGGTGGCGACCATGATCCACTCACTTGATGCAGTGGTATCTACTTCTTCCTTCATCTTCATCGTTCTTTTACTTTTTCTGCCCCCTCTCTTGCTGTTTCTCCTAACCTTACTGTCACTTTTTATTACTGTTCTATCCACTTCCGGTGGTTCTACACTGAGCGACAAAACTAATGGTTTTATGCAACACAGAGAGCCATTGGCGATGCTGGGTGGTAGAGATATAGCCAAATAATTGGACAATATAGAGCCTACAATGATGATTCTGTTAAACGGATGAAGAGACGCAAGTATGACATCCATCCCAGAGCCCAACTTCCATACTCTTCCCCATGCTTCGCTGTAGCGAGGCGTTGTCTACCGCAAGGGAAATCGGCTCACCACTTGGGACGACCCTATAGTGACGGTTGCTTGCCTGCCGTTGATGGGTCTGCTCGGCCAGACAAACTGAGGTCACAAACACACAAAAAAATCAGTTTTACTATACTAAATAACAAGCCTAAGGTTTTCCTGTAACACAGGAAACCCTTTACACTGCTGGATGGTAACCACAGTGGGGTGAAGTGTACCCTACCATGGTGCACAGTTCGCTTGGTGGGGAGATACAAATGCGGCATCCACTTGGAAACAAAATCAACATACATTTTCTCGCGCCTCGCTGTGGTTAGGCGCTGTCTGCTGCAAGGAAATCTCTATTCACAGAATGGGATAACCCTTCAGGGGGGGGGGGGGTTGCTTGCCTGTGGTTGATGGAGCTGCTTGGCCAGACAGACTGAGGATACTCAACATCAACTGTGACTAACGCTTCCATAATATTATCCCCTTCAGCCTACGAATGACTTCTTTATAATGAATTACGTGACATCAAGCAGTTTTATTCAACTTTGGAGAGGCTCAAGTCGCGAAAGTGGTAATGGCCATTTCTAACCCCTCAATTTCAGAATAAAAAAAAATATGGGAGCTGGATGATAGCGTTCAGAGGAAGTAAAAAAATAAGTAAAAGAAATAAAATACGCCACTGTGTTGAAGGCATATAAAAATATGGGGCAGAAACAAATTTTCATTTGATTATTTACTGATGAATAGCATCGAGATATATTTGCACTGTTAACATAATAAACAGCTTAAGCAGCGTTGGAGGGCACTTATACTGTATACATTTTAACGGGTGATGAAAGGTAGATGATGCTCTATCTCTTGATTCTTTTTGCAATTTTATTTGAATTGTGTTTTTTCTCCCTCTGACTGACAGCTAATGTGCAGGATTACTATTATTCCTCTTTGATCACTTCGGTGAAGAAAAAGAGGAAGACTATAGTCCTCTCACATTACCCTGGCAAAGGTTTTGTCCTTCTGAGGTCCTTCTGAAGCGTAATTCAAGTAGCTCAATGGCAGAAAATCAGTGCTACGGCTCTACATCCACTCCAAAGCACTTCTTCATGACTAGCATCCTATTCTAGTGCTGATCTGCTGATACAACTTACGGTAAGTTTTAAGATGGAGAAGTGCCAATTTTAGGCCAAGTTGTGGTAAAAGTGTATAATTGACACAACCGACCGGGTAGTAAAACCCAGCAGATGCCTGGATGAGGTGGTGGTGTTGCTGGCAGCGAGACCACTGGCCTCGGTCTTGAGTCTGACATTCTGTTCTCAGGGTTTTTTATGCGTGTGGATCGGGATGGAGTGGGCGGGTGTGTCTGTACGGACAGATGGGCGGGGCTGTAAGCAGGGGAACACCACGCAGACGCTTGCCCACAGATATTGATTAAGCGTTTTCTTGTCAGTTTTTCATGGGTTGTCGTTCTGGGTTATAATGGAAACAGCTGTTTAATTCTGAAGAATTATATTTAAGACTTAAAACTATATGCTTGTACATATCATCATTTAATATTACCAAATGTATCATACGTTACTGTAGTTTCTTGATTAATGATAAGTACCTGAAGTCGTTAACTTATGAGACAAATATCCTATGGTACTAAATCATTTCCAAACAAGGAATCATGTAAGAAGTGGACTATAAATATTTCTTACCGGCATTTCTTTTCCTAATGTTCAAATAATCCATTTTCGGCCACACTCCACCATCTTATCCATACACCTGGTTCTCATTATTATCAGGTTTACCAAGCATATCACTCCTACATACCTGAGGGCCAAATCCACTATGTCCACTTTCACTGTATCTCGTGTAAAACTTCATTCAACTTTTTCATCGTTCAGTGCAAGACCGTGCACAAGCTGTTTCAAAGGTACAGTACTTACGGTATATATATATATATATATATATATATATATATATATATATATATATATATATATATATATATATATATAAATATATATTGGGGTAGGTGGGGGCGCTCACGATCCACTCACTCGATGTAGTGCTGCTCTCGGGTGTCTGCCCTTTCCTCTCCTCCACCCTTCTTTCCTTCCACCCTCTTCTGTCTTTCTTTCCTTCATTCTTTCCTCTTCCTTCTGCCTGCGGGTGACTCAACACTGAGTGACAAGCCAAATGGTTTCCTTTACACCAGGAAACCATTAACTACGCTGGGTGGTAACCACATAACCATATATTGGCACCTGGTGGTTTCGTGGGTAATATTTGCACACCAATCGGATTCAGCCAGTGAAGGTTTATATCCAACGGAAGGTTAAGGTTGATTGCTCATGAAATGCCACTCAGGGATGAGTGAAGCTGGTCACTCTTATCTTAAATGTCGGGACTAACTGCACAGCCCTGGGCTCCTACGCTCCTCATGGGGCAATGTAGGATTGGATGATGGATGGATGGATGGATATATAATTATATATTCATAAAATATTCAAGTATTGCAAACAAGATAGTGAGTCATTTACATTTCACAGTGTTTTATTTGTTTCTGAACACGGACTGTACACACACACACACACACACACACACACACACATATATATATATATATATATATATATATATATATATATATATATATATATATATATATCCACAATCCAATCCTACATTGCCCCATGAGAAGCGTAGAAGCCCGGGGCTAGGCAGTTGGTCTTGGCATTTAAGATGAGAGTGACCAGCCTCACTCATCCCTGAGTGGCATTACATGAGCAATAAACCCCAATCACCTCACACACACACACACACACACACACACACACACACACACACACAAATATATATATATATATATATATATATATATATATATATATGCTACAGTTAAATTACATAAGGACACGGAAAAAATTTAGATTGAGAAGGCGTACGTGCGACAGGGAGATACTATCTATCTATCTATAGCCCGACGCTCTAATCCCGCAAAGGGTGGCAGCAGACAAAACGCCTCCAAGTCGCTCTGTCATCCACCATTTGACTACCCTCCCCCCAACTCATCCCCCCCTCCCTCATATACCTCTCAACTCCATCCCTCCACCTCATCCTCGGTCTACTCCTCCCTCTCCCTCCCTCCACCTCACCTACATACACCCTCTTAGTCAGTCTTTCATTCTCCATTCTCTCCACATGTCCAAACCACCTCAGTGTATTTCTCCTAATCTTCTCAACCACATCCACAACTACCCCACAACGTTCCTTCACTTCTTCATTCGTCAACCTGTCCCTCCACGTCACTCCACATGCTCCTCTTAAGTAACTCATTTCCACTGCTCTCACTCTTGACTTGTTCCCCTCTTGCAAGGTCCACGCCTCGCTTCCATACGTCAGGGTAGGGATCACAATACTATCATGCAGTGACTTCTTAACTCCCATACTCACCTTCCTATTTCTCATCACTGCTTTCAGTGTACCAACAACCTTCCTTCCCTGCTGTACCCTTTCACGCACTTCATCCCCCAAAGTTCCATCCTTACTCATCACACTACCCAAGTACTTGAATGCACTAACATTCTCCATATCCTCACCATCCAACCTCACTGCACACTCCGTGACTTCATTCCTCTCAAACACCATAACTTTACTTTTGTTTACATTAACTTTCAGATTCCTCCTCCTACACACTGTCCCAAATTCATTCACCAAACCTTACAACTCCCATTCATCTTCACTCAACAATACTGTATCATCAGCAAACAGCAACACCGGAAGCTTTCAAAGCTCACCCTCATTCATTAGGGCCAGCCCCACATCCACTGCCCTACCTTGCACCTCATTTACAACCCCATCCATATATATATTAAATAGCCATGGAGACATCACACAACCCTGTTTCAGTCCCACACTGAGATCAAAGAACTCACTCAGCTCACCATCCACTCGCACCGTAGCCCTAGCTACCTCGTACATACTCTTCACAGCACTCAACAATTTCCCCTCCACTCCATATATTCTTAATACCTTCCACATACCTTGCCTATCTATTCTGTCATAAGCTTTCTCCAAGTCCATGAAGGCAGCATACACTTTCCTTCCCTTCTCTAGATACTTCTCCACAAAACATCTTTGAACAAATTAATATCTGATCTACAAACCCTTTTCCCTTCCTAAATCCCCGTTGTTCTTCTCCAACTAGCTCCTCTGTCATATGCATAACCCTATCAATGAGTATTCTACCATATATTTTACCAGTCACACTAAGAAGGTAAATACCCCTATGGTTACCACATACTTCTCTTTCCCCTTTTCCTTTGTATAAAGGAACAATTATATCTGATATCCAGTCCTCTGGAACCTTTCCCTCTTCCCAAGCCAATCTACACAACTTCCATATCCACTCCACAACAATCTCACCCCCATACCTAAGCATTTCACCACACACTCCATCAATTCCTGGGACCTTTCCCAACTTAATCTTCTTCATCGCTTCCACTACTTCCGCCCTACTGATCTCTTCCTCCCTCCTCTCATCTCTTCTTCTCCCAGCCTTTCCCCAACCGCTTATACTCACACTGCTCTCATTCTCTACATTCAACAAATCCTCAAAGTGCTCCTTCCATCTCCTCAATTTCTCTCTTCTCCACCAACAATCTATTATTCCTATCTTTCACTCCCCTACTATTTCCCCTTTCACAATGCCTTACTTTCTTTACCTCCTTCCAAAACAATTTCTTACTCTCCCTCCATTTCACACTCAGATTCCTCCCAAACTCTTCATCCACTTTCTTCTTACTCTCCTTCACCAGTCTCTTAACCTCCCTTCTCCTGCTCACATATACCTCTCTCTTCTCTCTCTCATCTTCTCCCCTACCTCTACTCAGCAACCATTCACTATTGTCATAAAGACTTTGTATCATAAAGCAGCGACTTTGTATTTGCTTGTAGAGGCGTATATTTTAGACTTGTGGTCGAGCGGCTTTTATATCTTGTAGTAGTTTCCCCACCAGATGTCATGTAGTGACGGGAGAGGTAAAGAATAGTATGGGACTATTTTTATTTGTCTTGGAAATATTAAACAGGTATAAGAGTATAAGTCCCGGGTAGCTACCTCCCTGTCTCGCTATCTCTCTCTCTTTCTGTTCTAAGGCTAATCTCCGTCTCGACCTCTCTCTAGGGTCGCTTGTCTCCTTCTCTCTAGCCTGTTCGGTGGCTAATCTCCGTCTCGACCTCTCTCTAGGGTCGCTTGTCTCCTTCTCTCTAGCCTGTTCGGTGGCTAATCTCCGTCTGAGCTCTCTTTCCTAAATTCTGGTATAGCAGGGGTGTGTCACGTGTGTTCCTCATGGTTACCAGATCTTTCTCACGAGAGGACTGCTGACAGCTAACTGCATCATCTCCTTACTGGCCGCTGTCGTCAGCTTTCCTCAGTGTTAAGAGTGTGTAAGCATGCTTAGCACTGCTCGATTCTCGCAGACACAACACCTTCTCATCATTTGACTTCCTGCTTCTATCTGTCTCTCTATCTATCTATTTATTATGGTTTGCAATTATAATATGGAGACCTACCACACTATATGCCTTCTTCTTTTGTTCCACAGCTCGTTTCACCTCATCATTCCACCATGCTGTCCCTTGCACACCCTTGCATCTCCTCCTCACTCCACAAACCGCCTCACACGCTGTGCCTATCTCTTCCGTGAATATCTTACATACATCTTCCACCCCTTCCATCTACTCTAGCTCATACCTTCCCAATCTTTCTTCCACTACGCTCTTATACTATGTCATTTTCTCACTAGCTTGCAATTTCTCCACTCTTCTCACAGGAGCTGCTTCCTCCTGTCTTCCCCTTCGTCTCCTCAACCACTTTCTTTGCATCTCTACCTTGGCCATCACTAAGTGATGGTCCGAGACTCCATTTCCCCACCCTCTCCACACTCTTGCATCCAACACTTGCCTTCTCATTCGCTCATCCACACACACGTAGTGTATCATTGCCTTTCGTTCAACAAGTTTACCATCCATCCTCCTCATTACTCTCCATGTATACCGGTGGATCATCTTATGACGAAAGTAGGTGTTGGCTATTGCCAACCCCTTACAAGCACAGATATCCACCAAAGCACTACCATTCCCATCTACTTCAGCTGGCACACCCCACTGATCGACCACTCCATGCACTCATACATTCCCAACTTTGCCATTCATGTCTCCAATCAACAGCACTCTCTCGCTCCTCTCAAACTTGTCCATACATGCTTCTACTCTCGCCCAAAACTCATCTTTCACTCTTGCCACTCGGTCCTCTGTCGGAGGATACACACATATAATTGTCCATGCTTGCATACCTACTTTCATCCTCACCCATACAATCCTTGCACCCACTGTTCCATACTCTCTTATATTCTCCTTCCACTTCTTGCTTATCATCAGACATACTCCCTCTCTTGCCCTCTCATTCTCATTGACTCCCACACATATACCTACACCATATTCCCATTCTCTCACCCTTCACCTCGCCATTTAGTTTCAGTCAATCCACATATATCCACTTTTGCATCCTCAAGCACCTGAACAATCTCTCTCTCTTTCACTTCATCATTCACTCCTCTCACATTCCATGTTCCCACCCTAAGAATGTCCTTTGTCCGTTCCTTAGTCGTCAACGTATGGTCTGTCCGGGTCCGAGGCGCTTTATTCGCTTTTTTAGTTAGTTCTTTTTATGGGGTGGGGCACTAACCCACCACCACAGGGAGATACAATTGCTCCAATGTTGTTTACCGCATGCCTAGAAAGTGTTTTCAGAAAGCTAGACGGGGAAAACAAAGAAATGAATATAGATGGAGATAAACTAAACCATATAAGATTTGCAGATGACTTTGTCCTAATCTCGGAAACAGCAGAGACATTGGAAATGTTAAATGACCTGAACAGAGAAGTCTCAAAGTCTGGCTAAAAATGAACTGAAATATAACTAATGTTTAATTCACATACACCAAAGAGAGTCATCAGAGTACGCGAAGAAATTCTTGAAGAAGTCGAGGAGTACAATAAATCGGGGCAAATACTAAAATAAACGAAAGATCATGATAGTGAAATAAAAAGACGCATTACAATTGAGTGGAAAGATTTCGGTAAATATACAGACTTTATGAAAAGTAGCTTGGCAGTTTGTATGAAACGAAAAGTATTTAACGACTGTATAATTCCAGACGTATGGTTGTGGAACCAAGAAACTGACAAAATCGATGGAAAATAAATTAAAACGTTCGCAGAGAGCAATGGACAGGCCAGTGTTCAGAATATCTTTAAGAGACAGGAAAAGATCAACTTGGGTGAGAATGCAGACTAAAGTAAGGAAGATATTACAGAAGTTATAAAAGAACAGAAATGGAGGTGGGCAGTCAAGTAGCAAGAATAAGGGATAACCGATGGAGCAAGAGGGTGACTGACTGGAGACCAAGAGATTGTAAGCGTAGCAGAAAAAGGCCAGACATGAGGTGGAGAGATGAGATAGAGATATCTGCAGGAATAACGTGGTAAAGATTGGCTCCGTCAAGGAATTCGTGCAGAAGCTTGGAAAGGCCTCAGTTCAGCAGTGGACTTGTAATGGATAATGATATATATATATATATATATATATATATATATATATATATATATATATATATATATATATATATATATATATATATATGCCACACTTCCATTCACTCATCATTCAAGCCCCCGGAATCCTGGCTCTACCAGATACACCAAAAACATTCACCACATTCTGCAGCTTCACACAAATGTATCCGATTGAGTCAATCCGGACGCTGCCATGCTCACAAGGGGTGCCAAAATCCCTGATCATGCACTTCTCCTCACAACAATCATCCAGCCAGCTCGATCTCTTGTCAGTTCCCTAGCCTCACCGACTTCCAAACCACTCTTCCTCAAACACTCATCCACCATATCTCTCCACCTTCTTCTTGGCCTACCTCACCTCCTCCCTCCTTCAAATTCGCTCAGGTATACCTTTTTCAATACTCTATTGTTATCTATTCTTTCCACATGACCATACCATCTCAGGACACTCTCTTCGATTCTGGTGTCCACCGACTGCCTCACTCCACACCTTTCACGAATCACATTATTTCGTATCCTATACATCCTCTGTACTCCAGTGCTGGGAACGCTACTAATAAAAAGTAGCGGCGCTCCCATTCCCGTTACTAGCTCGAGAAAGTAGTGGCGCTACTGGTTTCGCTACTTGATAGGAAATGTAGCGACGCTCCCGTTCCCGCTACTTCGGGTAATAAAGGGGTACACGAAGGAAAGGTTAACAGAATCTGTGATATAGCAATACACTATATACTGTTTTGATAATATAAGTCAGTCTGAGTGGTTATGTTGTGTACCAGTAATGTCAGTATATACTTATATTGAAAAAAAAAAAAAAATCATATACATGTCGGTGTCACTAAAGAAGCTTAGAGCCGAATGTACTGTACAGGTAAAAGCAATTTACAGTATAATGTAACAAATGTTCTTTTACATTGTTACCTAGCATACCTACTGAAAGTAACATACGTAAATAAAAGGCAAAAATAATGTCGCCTACCATTGATACACATTTTATAGATTTATTATAATTTCAATGATACCTATTTAAGGTATGTACGAAAACGAAAGTAAAAGTGAACTGGGACTTTCTATTAAGGTCTGTTTTTACAATAGCAATGTTTTTTTTTTTTCAGTACTTTAAACTGAAAATAATATAGTTACGAAATAATAACGTAGTAAGAATAAGTCTGAAAGAGAGAGTGAAGGAGAGAGCGGGAGTTAGAGACGCCGATAGTTAGAGGTGTGTGTGTGTGTGTGTGTTAGCATTGCCGACATCTAGCTGACATCCTTATTTAATCTTTACTTAATTTAAACAATTGATAATTAACTAGCAAATTCCTGTCTAATTGTTGCACATTACTAATAAATAATAATTAATAATTTACTGATGTAATTTAGAACAAACATTATTAAGTGACAGAAATGAAGAAAGTATTATTTTTCGTCGTTAATAAAAACAACCAAACCGTCGGCATATCTGTATGTACTCACCGACTTCGGACCTGTATTCGTCGCGTGAGTAACGAGGAGCGCGGTAACGCGTGAGTACGGTCAAAAAGTAGTCGCGCTCTCAGTTCCGCTACTGGCTAAATAAAGGCGTTACCACCATCGCTATTAAAATAGTAGCGGCGCTACTAATAACGGCGCTGTTCCGAGCTTTGAATATCTGTTACAAGTAAAGTGCGCTTTATGAGTCCGGTACGAGCAATGGAGCTTATATATTTACCCCTTTCATCATATATTCATCTTGATTTAAACTTTCAACATTTCTGGTGAGATAGCTGAACAGTAACGGCGGAATAACTGACCTAAAATATTTAATTTCTCATGTTTTTTCTCTCTCTCTCACTTTATTTCTTTAGATGTGCATATTGGGAGGCGCTGTAACATTTAGCACGTGCAATATTGGTTCTCAGCTCTCGACGTACCGTGTCAAGGAACTGAGTCGGTAACCGTTCGGCTGATGATCGAATGATAAAACCCATAATTGGAGCGATTACCCTTGCTTTTTTCACTCGCTTAGTATTGAAAACACGTTCATGTAAATTTATGAGGGTAATGGACGACGTTTAAGTGTTAGAATTCATGCAAGAAACCATTGTGTTAAAACAGGAAATTTTTTTAAATTAAATTTCATAGTGGACCATGTCAAGACAACACGATCGGTACATTCCCTTGGAAATTTTGCAATTCCAAGGGGTTTCCTTGGTCTCATGAATATATATATATATATATATATATATATATATATATATATATATATATATATATATATATATATATAAACAATAATCATTGAAGGTATCTACTACTTCCGTCATTTTCCTCTGTCAGTAAGTATTCTTTTATATATTTTTCCTATTAAACTAAGAAGACAAATGTCCCTATGGTTTCCACACACTTCTTTTTCCCTTTTTCCGTTGTCCAGGGGAATAATTATACCTGACTTCCAATACTCCGGGACTTTACCTTCCTCTCAGATCAATCTGCACATATTCCACATCCATTCTACTACTATCTCTCCATCATGCTTCAGCATTTCACCACACACTCCATCAATTCCTTCGGCTTTCCCTATTTAGACTTTATTCAATGCTTCTACAACTTCTATCTTATTGATTTCTTCCTCTCCTCTCTCATTCTTCTTTCTCCCAGCCATTTGTCATCCACTTATACATGCATTACTTTCATTCTCTGTGTTCAACAATTCCTTAGTGTTTTCTGCATCTGCTGACTTTTTCTCCTTTCTCCACTAGTATTCTACCAATTTTATCTTTCACTCCCCGACTAACTTCTTTAACACCCTGTCTAACATTTTTTACGTCTTTCCAGAACATTTTCTTATATTCCTTCTACTTTACTCTCAAATTCCTTCCAAATTCCTCATCCACTGTCTTCTTACGCTCATGCTCTTCACCTCTCTCTTCCTCTCTATATATAATTTTCTCTTCCATCTCTCAGCCTCCTCCACACCCCGGTTTCTCATCCACTCAGTATATGCTTTCTTCTTTTGTGCCACATCCTCTCTCACCTCTTCATTGCGCCATTATGTTCCTTGCGCCTCCTTTCGTCTTTTCTTCACCCCACACACCACATCACATGTTGCACAGATTTCTTCTGTGAACATCTTGCATACACCTTCCACGTCCCCAACCTGCTCCAAATCATTTTTTCCCAATTGCTTCTCCATTTCTTTCTTTTATTCTTTCTTTTTCCCATCCTCATGTAAAACGACTACCCTCCTTGTTTGTACTGCTTGCACCTGTCCTTCCCTTCTTTTCCTCCATTTCATTTTGACCTTGACTTTCACAACCACCAAGTGGTGGTCAGAAAGTCTACTCCCCCAACCTCTATACGCTCTGCATCCATTACACACCTTCTCATCCTATCATCCACACACACATAATCAATCATTGCCTTCCATTCCTTCAGTTCACCACCCACCCTTCTCATCACTCGCCACGCATACCTGTGGATCATTTTGTGTCTGAAGAGGGTATTGGCTATCACCAACCCTCTCCCGGCACAAATGTCCACTAGAGGAATTAGCTGGAGAAGAACACGGAGCTTTCAGGAAGGTAAGGAGAAAAGTTTCTAGAGAAGGGAAAGAAGTTGTATGCGGCCTTCATGGATTTGGAGAAGGCATATGACAGAGTGGCTAGACAAGGATTGTTGAAAGTATTAAGAATATATGGAGCAAATGGGAAGTTACTGAATGCCGTGAAGAGTATGTACGAGGGTGCTAAGGCTGCATTGTGTGTGGACAATTTAATGAGTGAATTTCTCTTTTTGAACGTTGGACTGGAAAATGGATTTGTCATGTCTCCGTGTTTGTTAAATCTGTATATGGATGGGGTCATAAAGGAGATACAAGGTAGACCAGTGGATGTTGCAGTGGCTCTAATGAGAGAGGGCAGTGTGTGGAAACTCCATGTACTCTTGTTTGAATATGATGAATGGGAGTTGCAAGGCTTGCTGAATGAGTTTGGAAGAGTGTGTATGAAATGAAATGTAATGGTGCATGTAGGGAAGGGTAAAGTCATGGTCTTCGAGAGAAATGAAATCAATGAACATACAGTGAGTTTGGAGGAGGAGGAAATGGAAAATGAGTGCTTTTACGTACTTGGGTAGTGTGATGAGTAAGGATGGAGGTTTGAAGGGTGAAGTACTTGAAACGATACAACAAGGGAGAAAAGTTGCGTGTTCTTTGAAAGCAGTGATAAGAATCAGAGATGTGAGCATGGAAGTGAAAAAAGTTACTGCATGGCATTATTGTGATACCAACTCTAACGTGTGAAAGTGAAGGTTGGACCTTGTTGGAGAGACACAAGTGAAGAGTGAGTGCAGTGGTTTTGAGTTATTTGTGCGGAGCACGTGGAGTCACATGGAGAGACGGAGTGACAAGTGGGGGAGTGAAGGAGTGTTGTTGTGTGAATATGTATGTAATAGGAAGCGTTAGGAGAAACACACTGAGGTAGTTTGGCCATGTGGAGGGAGTGGAGAGCGCGAGACTGACAAGGAGAGTGTATATGATACAGGTGGAGGGGGCGAGAGTGAGGGGGAGGCCAAGGATGAGATGGATGGATGAAGTGGAGAGGAATATGAGAGAGGGGGATGTGAGCTGGGAGCAGGCAGTGGAATGGCGGGGGACACGGCGACATGGAGGCAGTTTGTTCGTGGTCACCCCTTACGGAATTACGGCGTCTTGCAATAGATACATAGATAGGTCTACTATCTGCTGAAAGAATCTCTACTCTACCTCGCATACTAGGAAAGTTATTAGTCTCTGAAAACCATCACAGTCGGGCCGTATCGTGTCGGGTCGGGCCGGGTCGTGTCGGGCCGCTCTTTTCTGACCTGAGCATAGAGTCACTTTGTGAAACTTGCTCGCTCGAAATCATATTTTGCATCACTATGAACCACCTCTCCATTCAAACACCATCGAAGCCTGGGAAATGTTTGTCTAACATCCACAGTTGGAGAGAGGAGAAGAAG